>NW_020924341.1:0-12108 GCF_003984885.1 Neopelma chrysocephalum | reverse complement strand
CAACCCAACTTCAATCTCAACTCAACCCCAACTCAACATCAACTCAAAATCAACTCAACATCAACCTCAATCTCAACTCAACATCAAGGTCAACTCAACTCAACCCCAACTCGACATCAACTCAAAATCAATTCAACGGCAACTCAACTTCATCCCAACTCAACCCCAACTCAATCTCAACTCAACGTCAACTCAAAATCGACCCAATTTCAACCTCAATCTCAACTCAACGTCAAGATCAACTCAACTCAACCCCAACTCAACATCAACTCAACCTCAACCCAACTTCAACCTCAAGCTCAACCCAACGTCAACTCAATGGCAACTCAATGGCAACAGCAAGTCAACCCCAATTCAATGGCAACTCAATGTCAACCCAAATCAATCTCAATCTCAACTCAACGGCAACGCCAACTCGACCCCAACTCAATGTCAACTCAACTCAACCTCAACTCAACGTCAACCCAATGTCAACCTCAAGCTCAACTCGATGTCAACACCAACTCAATCCCAACTCAACGGAAACTCAAAATCAACCCAACTCAACCTCAACCTCAAGTCAACGCCAATATCAACTCAACATCGATGTCAACCCAACTCAATCTCAATCTCAACTCAATGTCAACTCAACGTCAACCCAACTTCAACCTTAATCAAAACTCAACCTCAACACCAACTCAATCCCAACTCAACAGCAACTCAATGTCAACCTCAACTCAACCCCAACTCAACGGCAACATCGACGTCAACCCAACTCAACCTCAACTCAATCTCAATCTCAACTCAATGTCAACCCAACATCAACGTCAGCCCAACTCAACCTCAACTCAATCTCAATCTCAACTCAACGTCAACGTCAACCCAACCCCAACTCAACGTCAACTCAACTCAAACTGAACGGCAACATCGATGTCAAGCCAAGTCAACCTCAACCTCAACTCAGTGGCAACGTCAACCCAACATCGATGTCAACCCGACACCGATATCAACTCAACCCCAACTCAAGCCCAAGGTCAACCCAACCCCAACATCTCAAGTCAACGTCAACCCCAACCTCAACTCAAACTTGACCCCAACTTCAACCTCAACATCAACGTCAAGGTCAATGGCAACTCGATGTCAACTCAACCCCAAACTCAAACTCAACCCAACCCCAACTCAACCCCGACCTCCCAACTCGCCCGCGACCCCCACCCGGCCGCGGGGCCCCTCCGGCACCTCCGGGGCCGGAACCCCCCCCATAAACGCCGGGCAGAGGCCCCTCACCTGCTGCAGGAACATCTGCATGGACTCCTGGCCCAGGACGGCGCCGGGCGCGGCCGCGGGGCCCAACAGGATCTTCTCGGGGCTTCCGGCGAGCCCCGGGCTGGGCTGGGAGTTCCCCCCGGCCGCCGCCGGCACGTTGAGCTGCAGCGGCGCCGCGGTGGCGGGCGCGGCGGGCTGGACGGTGAGGACGGAGGCCGGGTCGGCGCCGGGGCTGGGGCTGGCGCCGGGGGCGGCGCCGGGGGCCGCCTGGATGCTGACGGCGGCTCCCAACCCGTCGCCGGCGTTGAGCATCACCTGGTTGGCCAACGTCACCCCTTGGATCACCGTGGGCGCTGCCGCCGCCGCCGCCTGGCTCTGGCTGGGCAACGTCCCCGCCAGCGACACCGGCATCTGGAAGAGCGCCGGCTGCCCCACCTGGCCCGGTTGGAGCTGGATGGGCGCCGACAGGATGTGGGCGGTGCCGTGGGCGTTGGGCGACGTCAGCACTTGCCCGAGGTTGAGCTGCCCGGCCAGGTTCTGGTTGGTGAGGATCTGCGCCGGCAGCGCCTGGTTGGCGATGAGCTGCGCGGCGGCGGCGGCGCCGGCGGCGCCCTGGCCGGCGATGATGCCGGCGCCGTGCGAGGCCGCCAGGATCTGGCCGCCCACGTTGGCCGGCAGCGCCGAGAGCGGCTGCGGCAGCTGCACGGCCGAGGCTCCGGCCAACTGCCCCGGCAGCAGGAACTGGTTCTGGCCCTGGAAGTGCTGCGCCGGGATGACGATGCTGCCGCCCTGGTTGAGCACGTGGACGCTCATGGACTTGCCCAGCGCCGCCGCCGTCGCCGCGGCCGGCGCCGGTTGGGGCGGCGGCGGCTTGAAGACGTTGGGGGGGAAGCCCGAGAGCACCACGTTGGGCGCGGCCTTGCCGGCCATGAAGGTCAGGTTCTGCTGGGGCTTGGCCTGGGCCTCGCCGGGCAGCGCCAGCGCGTTGTTGGGGGCGAAGGGCTTGGGCGTGATCTGGTAGAGCTTCTGCTGGAGGACGCCGGCGGGTTTGGGCTGGATGGGCGTGGGCGTGCGGTGGATGATGACGTTGGGCGCCGGCACCAGGGAGCCGCCCAGGCCCGAGGTGACGGCCAGGGGCTGCGGCGGCGCCGCCGGCGAGGCCACGCCGCCGAACACCGAGTTGCCGTTGAGGGCGGTGGTGGCCACGGCCGGGAGGCTCTTCTGGATGACCAGGCCGGCCCCGGCCTGCGACGCCGCCGCCGCCGCCTCGGGCTGAGCGATGTAACCGCCCACGGCCGCCACCGGCGCCGGTTTGGCCAACAGCTGCGGCGCCGCCGGCTGGTTGATGGCCATCACCTGCTGGCCCACCACCTGGATGGGCCCGATGCCCAGAGCGCCGCCGGGGCTCCCGTTGGGCAGCCCGGGCAGGTTGGGCAGGGGTTGGATGGTGACGTTGCCCAGCCCCACCTGCTGCAGGAAGGGCTGGACGCTGATGGCCTTGTTGACCACGTCGGCGCCCACCGGCTGCTGCACCAGGGCCTGGTGGGCCAGCACGGCGGGCGGTTGGAGGCCCAGCAGGTCGGCGGCGCCGGCGGCGCCGGAGAAGATCTGGGGGGTCCCGTCGGGCGCCTGCACCACGGGCTGCAGTGCCGGCAGCTGGAAGGAGCCCAGGTCCAGCTCGGCCTCGGCCTCCAGGGTCTGCTCGGTGATGTTGGCCTCCTGCAGGCTCTGCTGGAGGATGTCGCACGGCTGCTCGGCGCCGGCGCCGGCGCCCGAGGGGGAGCCCAGGATGTCATCCTCCAGGAAGTCCAGGTCCACGCTGGCCGGCGGTTGGCTCGGCTCCGCGCTCAGCGGGTTCCCCGAGGGCTCCTGCCCGTGGAGCTGCGGCAACGGAGACGGGGACGGGAGGTCAGAGAGGGGGGGATGTGACAGAGTGCGACGGGACTCGACAGAAATCACCCGGTGAAAGTCAACGAAAGTCAACAAAAACTCAAGGGAACTCAAGGAAACTCAACCAAACTCAACGGAAACTCAACCAAACTTCACCAAACTCAATGGGAACTCAACGGAAACTCAACCAAACTCAAGGAAACTCAACCAAACTCAACCAAACTCAATGGAAATTCAATAGAAACTCAACTCAACCAAACTCAACCAAAACTCAACCAAACTACACCAAACTCAATGGAAATCCAAACAAAATTCACCAAACTCAACCAAACTCATTGGAAACTCAATAGAAACTCAACAAAACTCAAAGAAGCTCAAGGAAACGTCACCAAACGTCACCAAACTCAATGGAAACTCAACAGAAACTCAACGAAACTCAACCAAAACGCAACCAAACTTTACCAAACTCAACCAAACTAAATAGAAACTCAACTCAATGAAACTCAACCAAACTCAATACAAACTCATGGAAACTCAACCAAACTTCACCAAACTCAAGGGAAACCCCAACAAAAACTCAACTCAATAAAACTCAACAAAACTCAACCAAAACTCAACCAAACTCATTGAAAACTCAATAGAAACTCAACCAAAAGTCAACAGAAACTCAAGGAAAATTCGCCAGAATTCACCCAACCAAACTCAACCAAATCCCCCCAAAACTCAACCAACCCAAACTCAAGGAAAACTCAACCAAATCTCACCCAACCAAACTCAACCAAACTGTACAAAACTCATCCAAACTCAACCAAACCTCAACCAAACTCAACCAACCCAAAACAAGGAAAACTCAACCAAATCTCACCCAACCAAACTCAACCAAAAGTCAACCAAACTCAACAAAACTCCACCAAACTCAACCAACCCAATTTCATGGAAAATTCCCCAAATCTCATCCAACCAAACTCAACCAAACTCAACCAACTCAACCAAAACTCAACCCAACTCAACCAACTCAACCCAACTCAACCAACTCAACCAAACTCCTCCAAACTCCTCCAAACTCCAGAATTTTTGGGCCTTCCGGCTCCGAACCGCCAGAATTCCGGGTTTTCCCTCTCCAAAATCTCCAGCTCGGAGGGACAAGGAGGGTTTTGGGGAAATAAAGGGGAAAATCCCGCGGGAAAAGGGGGGAAAATGGGAAAAAAAATTCCAACTCGCGGTCGGGCCGGAGCCGGCAGGAAAAGGGGAAATCCCGGGAAAAGGGGAGGATTTCTGGGATAACTGGGTTGGGATTGGGCTGAAAAGCAAAAGAGGAAAAATAAAACTAAAAGGAAAAAAAAAATTGGGATCAAAACAAAAACTCGGGATTTTTTTAGGAGGAAAAAACGACCCCGAACGAAAGAAAATTCCAGGGAAAAACCGGGAAAACTGAGGGAAAACTCAAGGGAATAAACAAGCAGGGATCATGCTCGTTCTCCATGCACAGCATTCCAGGTTTTTGGGGGAAAAGGAGGGAAAAAAGGGCGTTTTCCGGCTCTAATTCCGGGTTTATTCCGGATTTTCCACCCCCCTGCTCCGGGGGGGCTCCGGAGGAATTGGGAGAAACGGGATTTTTCTCCCCAGGAACGGAGTTTTCCAGGGGTTTCCCAAGTTTCCAGGATTCCTGGGGTTCCTCCTTTCTCCCTTTTCCATCCCGGGTTTTCTCCCGGAGCCGAATCCGTCGGGAAAAGCGGCTCCAAAGTTGAATAAATATCTTTAGTTTTGCCCTTAAATCGACGGATTTTGGGATTTTATCCCGGGAAATCCCAGGGAAAAATTCCCGGGGTTTTGCCTGTTTGTCCAGCCCCAGGAAAGGGATGGAATTCCACTCGGGAAAGGCCAAAAAAACTGGGAAAAGCGGGAAAAGGGAGTGGGAATACCTACCCCAGCACCTTCAAAAAAGGCACTGGCAGCATCTCCTGAGTTGTCCAGGAGATCATCACTGTCAATCTGGAATTAAAAACACGGGATTTATTGGGATTTACTGGGAGAAAGGGGGGAAAAAAACATGGAAAAAAAAAGGGAGAAAATGGGAAAAAAAATGGGAAAAAATGAGGAAAAATGGAAGAAAAATGGGGGAAAAATGGGAAAAAAATGGGGGAAAAATAGGTTAAAAAATGAAAAAAAATGAGAAAAAAATGGGGAAAAATGGAGGAAAAATGAGAAAAAAATGGGGAAAAAAATGGGGAGAAAATGGGAAAAAAATGGAGAAAAAATGAAAAAAAATGGAAAAAATAGAGAAAAGAAATGGAGAAAAATGGGAAAAAAAGTGAAAAAAAATGGGAAAAAAATAGAAAAAATGAGAAAAAATTGGGGAAAAAAATGGGAAAAAATGAGAAAAAATGGAATAAAATGGGGAAAAAATAGGGAAAAAATGGAATAAAATGAGAAAAAAAATGGGAAAAAATGGGAAAAAAATGGGAAAAAAGGAGGGGAAAAATGAGAAAAAAAATGGGAAAAAATGGGGGGAAAAATGGGGAAAAATGAGAAAAAAATGGAGAAAAAATGAGGAAAAAAAATGGGAAAAAAACCTGGGATTGCAAAGGAAAAGTGGGATGTGGTGGTGGGTGAGGGGCGGCCCCTCCGCTTCCAAATGGCCCCAAATCCCTCCGGGCTGGCGGGAAAAATTCCTAAAAAACCCCAAGTGGGCTGGAAAAAGTCGGGATGGATGGAAAGGGGGGGATGGGATGGAAAACGAGGGGAGTTTTGGGGGGAAAAAAGGGAATTTTGGGGGGTTTTGGGTCTTTCTCACCTTCTCGGATCCATGTAAAAAATCGTTCAGGGCCTGAGGATCGCTGGGAAAAAAACGGGAAAAGAGGATTAGGGAGCGGAATTCCGGGATTTGGGAGATGGGGGGGGAATTCTGGGGGGGTTTTCCCGGGGAGGATCCCAAAATTCGGGATTCTGGGGGTGCTCCCGGGGGGTTTTGGGATGGTTTTCACCCTTTTTGGGACATTCCCGGAGTTTTTTGGGATATTTCCCAACTTTTTTAGGACGTTTCCCGCTTTTTGGGGGAGTTTCCAGCCCTTTTGGGGGCATTTCCAGCCTTTTCTGGGACATTTTCCAGAGTTTTCCGGATGTTTTTCACCCTTCTGGGACGTTTTCCGTGGATTTTGGGACATTCCCAGCCCTTTTTGGGAGCTTTTCCTGCCCTTCCAGGGTCATTCCCGGCCCTTTTTAGGATCTTTTCCAGTGGTTTTGGGACGTTTCCAAATATTTCCAGGACAATTCCCACCTTTTCCAGGACAATTCCCACCTTTTTCAGGACATTTCCCACCCTTTTAAGGACAATTCCCACCTTTTCCAGGACCTTTCCCACCCTTTCCAGGACAATTCCCACCTTTTCCAGGACAATTCCCACCTTTTTTGGGCCGTTTTCCCCCTGTTTTGGGCCATTTCCAGCCGGTTTTGGGACCTTTCCCACCTTTTCCAGGACAATTCCCACCTTTTCCAGGACAATTCCCACCTTTTTTAGGCCATTCCCAGCCCGTTTTGGGGTGTTTTTCCCCCATTTTGGACCATTTTCCCCCCGTTTTGGGGCCATTTCCAGCCGGTTTTGGGACCTTTCCCACCCTTTCCAGGACAATTCCCTCCCTTTTCCAAGACAATTCCCACCTTTCCAGGACAATTCCCACCTTTTTTGGGCCGTTCCCAGCCCGTTTTGGGTCGTTTTCCCCCCTTTTTGGACCATTTTCCCCCCCATTTTGGACCATTTTCCCCCCATTTTGGGCCATTTCCAGCTGGTTTTGGGACCTTTCCCGCCTTTTCCAGACCCTTTCCCACCTTTTTTTTGGGAATTCTGCCCCCCCCAGGACTCACCAGATGACATCGAGGAGGCACCGCCCGTCTTCATCATCCATGTCAACTGCAAACATGGACACAAACTGTTACTTTTCCAGGGAAAAACACGGAAAACCCGGGAATTCCAGGATGATCCGGGGCCCTTTTCCCTCTTTCCCTCAGCCCTGGGCAGGGATTGGTGGGAAAGTTGGGATAAAACCCCCGGAAAACGGGAAGAGGAACCAAGAGCTGTGGGTTTTTCCTGGTTTTTTTGGGAGGGAATTCCAAGGAAAATGAGGGATAACGGGGAGGGAAAATGGGATGAGGAGGGAATTCCTTAAGGAATCCATCAGGGAATGGGGTTCCTGTAGGAATTCCTGAGGGAATTGGGGCCTCTGGGAATCCCTCAGGGAAAGGATTGATCCTGAAATTCCCAAAGGAGCTGATTCCTCAGGAATTCCATCCAGGAAAGGATTGATCCCAAAATTCCCAAAGAAGTTTATTCCTCAAAAAATCCAGGCAGGAAAAGATTCCTCTGGAAAACCCTCAGGGAACGGATTCCTTTGGGAATTTCTTTGGGAAAGGATTTGTCGGGAAAGGATTGGATTGATCCCGAAATTCCTCTGGGAAAGGGATTGATCCCAAAATTCCTCCAGGAACTGATTCCTCAGGAATTCCAGCAGGGAAAGGATCAATCCCAAAATTCCCAAAGAAGCTGATTCCTCAAGAAATCCGGGCAGGAAAAGATTCCTCTGGAAAACCCTCAGGGAATGGATTCCCTTGGGAATCTCTTCGGGAAAGGATTGGATTGATCCCGAAATTCCTCCGGGAACAAACTGATCCCTAAATTCCCCAGGGAAGGAATTGATCCCAAAATCTCTCCAGGAACTGATTCCTCAGGAATTCCAGCAGGGAAAGGATTGATCCCGAAATTCCTCAGGGAAGGGATTGATCCCAAAATTCCTCCAGGAACTGATTCCTCGGGAATTCCAACAGGGAAAGGATCGATCCCAAAATCCCTCTGGGAACAAACTGATCCCTAAATTCCCCAGGAAAAGATTGGATCGATCCCGAAATTCCTCTGGGAATAAAGGGATCCCGAAATTCCTCAGGGAAGGGATTGATCCTTAAATCCCTCCAGGAGCTGATTCCTCAGGAATTCCAGCAGGGAAAGGATTGATCCCAAAATCCCCCCTGGAACGGATTCCTTTGGGAATCCCCTAAGGAAAAAATTCCCCAGGAATTCCAGCAGGGAAAGGATCAATCCCAAAATCCCTCCAGGAAGGAATTGATCCCAAAATCCTTCTGGGAACAAACTGATCCCGAAATTCCCCCAGGGAAGGGATTGATCCCTAAATTCCCCTGGGAACTGTTCCCTCAATAAATCCATGAGGGAAAGGATCGATCCCAAAATCCCCCTGGAACAGATTCCTTTGGGAATCCCCTTAGGAAAGGATTCCCCAGGAATTCCAGCAGGGAAAGGATTCCTCAGGAATTCCAGCAGGGAAAGGATCAATCCCAAAATCCTCCCTGGAAGGAATTGATCCCGAAATCCCTCAATAAATCCATGAGGGAAAGGATCGATCCCAAAATTCCTCCAGGAAGGGATTGATCCCAAAATCCCTCTGGGAATTGATCCCTCAATAAATCCATAAGGGAAAGGATTGATCCCAAAATCCCTCCAGGAAGGAATCAATCCCAAAATCCCCCAATAAATCCATGAGGGAAAGGATCGATCCCAAGTTCCCCGTGGGAATGGATTCCTTTGGGAATTCCAGCAGGGAAAGGATTGATCCCAAAATCCCTCTGGGAGGAGCTTTATCCCAAAATCCCGGAATCCCTGAAGGAGCCCTCGGGAATCCCCCCCTCCCCCCCCCTTCCCATTCCCAAGGAAACGGCCCCAAATACGGGGAAAACAAACAATTCCAAGGATTCCTGGGCTTTTTTTGGGAGAAGCCTAAAAAAAGGAACCGAGCAGATTCCGAACATTCCAAGCCCCGAACGGGAGAAATTCCCGCTTTTCCCAGAGAAATTCCCACTTTTCTGGGAGAAATTCCCACTTTTCCCCCCCATCCCGAGTATTCCCGAAGCTCAGCAATTCCCCAAATCCCAATTTCCCGAGATTCCCACCAAAATCCAAGGAAGGGGGAGGAGAAAACGAGACCAAAGTGCCCCCAAAAAAACGGGAAAAAAGTCGGGAATATTTTGGGATTTGGCGCCTCAAGGAAATCCGGGAATTCCAGACCCGGATCCAGGGGAATTCGGGCTGGGAAAAGTGGGATTAAAGCCTTGAATTCACCCAGAATTCCAAGAAAATTCCTGGTGGGGCTCCTGTCCTCGTGATTTCCTTGGGAAAAGCCTCTGGAGGCTCCTAAATTCCGGGTTTTCCCGGCGGTTTTCCGGCCCCATTCCTGATTTTCTCAGCTCCCTGTGGAATTCTCAGCCTCAAATCCCGGGATCCAGGGAAGGGAAAACCTGGAATTCCCAAATTCTGGGATCCAGGGAAGGGGAAAACCCGGGATTCTCATCCCAAAATCCCCCTTTCTCATCCCAAATTCCAAAGGAGATTCCCAGAAAAACATCCCGGGGTGGGGGGGGGGGATTTGAGGCTCTTCCCAGGCTGGGAAAATGTGGGATTGGGAAGAAACCGGCCTGGAAAAGGGGGATTTTCCAGGGAAACGGGAATTCCAGGGTGGGATTTTCCAGGAAAATGGGAATTCTGGGACAGGATTTTCCATGAAAACGGGAATTTCGGGGTGGGATTTTCCATGAAAATGGGGATTCTGGGATGGGATTTTCCAGGAAAATGGGGATGATGTGACACAACTTCCCCAATCCCAACTTTTCCTCCCGGGATACTTGGGAAGTTCCTGGAAAATAATCTGGGAATACTCCAGGAGTGCTCCAGGAATCCATGGGAGATACTCCAGGAATATTCTGGGAATACTCTGGGAATTCTCTGGGCTGGTTGTCCCCTCCCCCCCCAGGTTCCTGCTGGAATTCCCAATTCTTGGAATGTTGGTTCTCCCCCCTCGGGGAGCGAAGAAAACCCCAGGAATGGCCCCGGAAATCCCGGGATTTGGGGAATTCCCAGGAGGGAACGGAGGGGAAATGGCCCCGACGGAGCTGGAAAACTGGGATGAGTTCGAGAGAGAACTGGGATAAATCCCGGATAAAACTGGGATGAGGCCAAGAGACAACTGGGAGAAAACTGGGATAAATCCCAGATAAAACTGGGATGAGCCCGAGATAAATAGGAGACAAAACTGGGATAAATCCGGGATGAACCCGGGATGAATCCAAGATAAAGTCAGGATAAATCCAGGATAAAACCAGGATGAATCTGGGATAAAACCGGGATGAATCCAGGATAAATTCGGGATAAAAGCGGGATGAATCCAGGATAAAACCAGGATGAATCTGGGATCAAACCGGAATGAATCCAGGATAAAACCAGGATAAATCCAGGATAAATCCAGGATAAAACAGGGATGAATCCAGGATAAAATTGGGATAAAACCGGGATGAATCCAGGATAAAACTGGGATGAATCCAGAATAAAATCAGGATAAATCTGGGATCAAACCGGGATGAATCCAGGGTGAATCCAGGATAAAACCAAGATAAATTTGGGATAAATCCAGGATACAACTGGGATAAATCTGGGATCAAACCAGGATAAATTTGGGATAAATCCAAGATACAACTGGGATAAACCTGGGATAAAACCCAGATGAATCTGGGATCAAACCAGGATAAATTTGGGATAAAACAGGAACAAATCCAGGATGAATCCGGGATAAATCCAGGATACAACTGGCATAAATCTGGGATCAATTTGGGATGAATCCAGGATAAATCCAGGATGAATCCAGAATAAAACCAGGATAAAAACTGGTATAAAACAGGAATGAATCCAGGGTGAATCCGGGATAAAACTGAGATAAACCTGGGATAAATCCGAGATACAACTGAGATAAATCTGGGATAAAACCAGGATGAATTTGGGATCAAACCAGGATAAATTTGGGATCAAACCGGGATGAATCCAGGGTGAATCCGGGATAAAACCAAGGTAAATCCGGGATAAATCCAGGATACAACTGGGATAAATCTGGGATCAAACCAGAATAAATTTGGAATAAAATCGGGATGAATCCAGAATAAAACCAAGATAAATTTGGGATAAATAGGAACAAATCCAGGATGAATCCAGGATAAAACCAAGATGAATTCAGATAAATCCAGGATACAACGGGGACAAATCTGGGATAAATTTGGGATAAAACTGGGATGAATTCGGAATAAAACCAGGGTAAATCTGGGATAAACCAGGAATGAATCCAAGACGAATCTGGGATAAAACCAAGATAAATCCGGGATAAATCCAAGATAAATCTGGGATAAATCTGGGATAAAACCAGGATAAATTTGGGATAAATCTGAGATACAACTGGGATAAATCCATGATAAATTTGGAATGAATTCAAGATAAAACTGGGATAAACCTGGGATAAATCCAAGATACGACTGGGATAAATCTGGGATCAAACCAGAATGAATCCAGGATAACTTTGGGATAAAACAGGAACAAATCCAGGATAAATCCAGGATACAACTGGGATAAATCTGGGATCAAACCAGGATGAATTTGGGATAAATCTGGGATCAAACCAGCCTAAATTTGGGATGAATCCGGGATAAATTTGGGATGAATCTGGGATAAATTTGGGATGAATCCGGGCTAAATTTGGGATAAATTTGGGATAACTGGGGGCAGGGGAGCGAATGAAGACGGGAGAGAACCGGGAGAGCAACGAGCCGGAGTTTATTGGGAATTCCAGGGGGTTTATTGGGATTGTGGAATTCCAGGGAGTTTGTTGGGATCAGTTGGAATTTTGGGGGGTTTGTTGGGATCGGGGAATTTCAGGGGGGGGATTTTGGGATCGGGGAATTCCGGGGGGTTTGTTGGGATCGGGGAATTCCGAGGGGGGGGGAATTTTGGGATCAGGGAACTCCAGGGGGGGGATTTTGGGATCGTGGAATTCCAAGGGAGGGGAATTTTGGGAAGAGTTTTTGGGAAGAGCCCTGGGGAAAAGGGGGATCCCAAACTGGCCACTTCCAGGGGATTCCAAGGGGAGCCCGGGGGGG
>NW_020924340.1:3883-4941 GCF_003984885.1 Neopelma chrysocephalum | reverse complement strand
ACCGGATAACACTTGTGAAAAAATGCCAAGCTGCAGTTGAGATGATCAGGAGATCCCAAAAGATGCAAGGCTCCTAAGGAAAAGAAAAAAACATAACAAGTTACAAAAGCACCTTACCAACACAGCACACAAAATTATTAAATTTAAAACCCCTGCATTTGAGTGTAATCCTCTTCATTGCCATATCCAGCTCTGCTTCTTTGGATGCCAAAGCTGATGCTTCCATAAAGCAGGAATAGCTCGAGAAGTCCCATCCCATGAAAGAAAGGAGGAGCTCTTATCCCATTGAAGCCCGGCTGCCGAATGAGCTCACTGGCTCTGACCGGAGTCACACGCTCACCTTGCTCACCGGTACTCACCCGGATCACCTCCCCTCCGGTGCCTAGAGCCTCCTGGGCCGAGGGCTCTGCATCTGAACACAAAGAAAAAACAAACCAGAACAAGAACATCCTTAACACATCGAGTAAACATGGAGCCAAAAGCCACAGCTTTGTGCTGACGTCAGGTGATGACCCACCTTCTCGCTTAATTTTTCCGATTAAATTTGCCGATTAACTTTGCCGATTAACTTTGCCGATTAACTTTGCCGATTACATTTGCCGATTAATTTTGCCGATTAACTTTGCCGATTAACTTTTCCGATTAATTTTTCTGATTAACTTTGCCGATTAACTTTGCCGATTAACTTTACCGATTAATTTTGCCGATTAACTTTGCCGATTAACTTTGCCGATTAATTTTTCCGATTAATTTTTCCGATTAATTTTGCCGATTAACTTTGCCGATTAACTTTACCGATTAACTTTGCCGATTAATTTTGCCGATTAACTGTGCCGATTAATTTTGCCGATTCATTTTGCCGATTAAATTTGCCGATTAAATTTGCCGATTAACTTTACCGATTAATTTTGCCGATTAACTTTGCCGATTAACTTTGCCGATTAATTTTTCCGATTAATTTTTCCGATTAATTTTGCCGATTAACTTTGCCGATTAACTTTACCGATTAACTTTGCCGATTAATTTTGCCGATTAATTTTGCCGATTAACTTTGCCGA
>NW_020924340.1:0-3873 GCF_003984885.1 Neopelma chrysocephalum | reverse complement strand
CCGATTAATTTTGCCGATTAATTTTGCCGATTAACTTTGCCGATTAATTACACCGATTAATTACCGGAGTGCCGGGAGCACCGGACGGGCAGCGCCCCTAGTGAGGGCTATTACCCAATCAGCCGGCACGAGAAGGAGCGGTACCTGCACCCCTGCCCCGCCCCCTGGCCCGACCCCAACGCGTCCCCCGACACACAGGTGAGACCAGGGCGACTCCCTCACACCGTGTCCCCGTCCCCAGGGCCCGAACCGGGTGCTGTCGGAGCGGCGCTCGGAGCAGCGGCGGCTCCTCAGTGCCATCGGCTCGGCCGCGCTGCCCGACAGCGACCTGCTCAAGCTCAACCAGCTCAAGGTGGGACGGGGGGCTCTGGGGTGGGAGGGGGGCCCCGGGTTGCTCCGTGGGCTCCGTGTCCCTCTTGCGGACGGGGACCAGGATCGGTGCCGGGCTCATCCCAGCCCGGCCTCGCCGCCTGTATCCCGGCGCTGCGGGCGGGAGGAGCCGCTCCGGGGCGGGCGCTGGGGCCGAGCCCGGCGGGGCCGCTCGGACCAGGGCTCTGCCGGGGCCCGGCCGGGGCAGAACGGCGGCGCTTTCCTCGTGCGGACGCGGAGCCGGGGCTGGGAGCGGCCGGGGCGCGGGGACACGCCGGGCCGGCCCCGGGACCCCCCCGGGCCCGCAGCGCCGCCCTCGCCCCCCGTGGTATTGGAGCTCCCCCGCTCGGGCACCCCCGAGACCACCGCACCCGCTCCCGGGGAGAACATCGCCCGCCTGCCCCTTCCCGGCGGCCTCGGGGGGTTCCCGCCCGCAGCGCCCCCCGGGAACGAGGGGTCTGGGGCCCGCCGGGGCTCCGGCCGGGGGGAGCCGGGGCCCTGCCGGGGCAGGGAAGAAGGGGGGGAGCCGTTTCCCCGTTCCTCCCACGCTCCAGGACCACCAGCCCAGCCGCCGGTTTGTCCCCGTGTCTGTCCCCAGGAGCTGGCACGGACCGTGCCGCGGGTCGGGCACGGGCTGCTCCCAGCTCTGCCTGCGGAACTTCGGGAATTGCCAACAGCAATTCCTTTCCCTGCCATCCATAAGGTGCAGCTCCTCTGATAGCTGCCAGGTGAGACCTGAGGCTCTCCATCCTCTCCCCGGCTTCCTCGGCAACTCGCACCCTCCCGGGGCAAACCCTCTGGTTTTTCAAAATCCCATTGAAACGTTTCATCTTCATTTGCAGACGGGGAAGGTCCTGCCTGGGAGGGAAACAGCTACAGGAGAGCAAACCAGAAAACGTCCCAACCAGCCGCTGCGGTGCCGTGGCCAGGGATAAAGAAGCCAAGCGAGTCCGGAGGGATCCCTCGCCCCGAGGCAAAGGCGTTGGTCGAGTGTCGCCGCCCGGTCCCGCCTGCGGGGGGGCGTCTCCTCCAGGTGAGCGTTCGGAACCCAAAATGCCGGGGGAGGAGCTCAGGTCGGGGCCGCTTTTCGGGCCCGGAGCTGGACGGAGCCCTCGGCGGCTCCTGCTTCCCGTCAGGAACGTTCTCGGGGCTCCCTGGGCAGTGAAAGCTGGGCAGGGAAGGCGGGCCGGGAGGAGGCTGGAGCGACAGACAGTGACCCAGCCCTGCTCGGGCTTCCTATTGCCAGGGGATGGAGGACCTGTGCCCTGCACCTGCGCCCTGCACTGCCCTGCCGGGGCTCCCGGCGCTCCGGAGCTCAGGCAATCCCGCCCGCAGCCGCAGGACTCCCAACACAGCTCGCGGCAGCAGGGATGGAGCAGCTCCGGGCCGGCGCTTCCATCGGGCACAAGAGGGATTTGTCTCTCGGCCACGGGCACTGCGGTGGGCACGGAGAAAGGGCTGCCCGCGGCTTCTCAGCCGGGGGCTGCTCTGGACGGGCACCCTGAGATGCCTCACCCTGGACACGCCCCAGCGCCAGCCCAGAAGGAGCCAAAGAATCCCGCTGGCACTCGGCAATGTCGGCACGGCGGGGCTGCGGAGCAGCACGGGCACCATTCCCAGGGCCGACCTCCCGGAGCTCCCCCGCGCCCCGGGAGCAGAGCAGCCCCCGCCGGGCCGTTCCTCAGGGCAGCTGCTGTGCTCTCTCTCGTCCTTGGCAGCGCAGGAGCTGGACCAGCTGAAGAGCCTGTTGCGGCTCTGCCCGGGCCGCCGGAGGGGCTGAGGAAGGGCCGACGAATTGGTGGTTCCCAGGACAAGCCGCGGGCTGTAGCTGAGCTCCACCCGCCGCCTGTCCAAGGAGCTGCAGGTAATGGAAAGGCGGCTTGTGACCCTCAACTCTTAAGGGCTTCAGAGCCGGTCGGGTCCTTCTCTGAGCTCATTGCAAAGAAATGCCACTGCTCCCGTTCCTGCCGGGCCCGTGTGGCTGCCTGCCTGAAAGTTCCTTTGTTTTTCTCTGCCTTGCTTTCCCCTCCTGCCCCGCTGCTCGGTGCATTTCTTCAGCTGAGGAACAAAGTGAAGCGGGAGCAGAATGCCGGGCTGCAGCACCAGAGGCAGCGTTGGAAGGAGCGCAGCTCGGAGGCGGCGGTGCTGGAGAAGCGTGTCAGGGAGCTGCCAGAGCGCCTGGGGAGGAGAAAGGCAGCTCTGCCGCAGGAGGAGAATGTACCGGTGAGTGCGGGAGATGTCCCAACAACAGCATCAATTTTGTTGCCTGGACAAGTCTGAAGTAAAAACTTGCTTGTGGGAAAGGGGGGCTGTTCAGATGCTGGACCTGTTGTCTCGATCCACGCGTAGTGGAAGGCTTGTGGCATTAAAGTCCATTTCACGGGGCATCGGTGTTAACCTGCTTACTCTTTACAGACAAGAAACTTTTCTCTGCTGTCGTGGGTTGTATTTTAATAAAGGGGTTTTTTTTGTTGTTGTTGTTTTTTTTTGTTTGTTTGTTTGCTTTTTGTTTTTTTTTTTGCTCTTTCTACCTCAGGTTTGTAATTCTTAAAGGTTTTTCAAAAAAGCTTCTTTAACACTGGGGTGTCATTTGCTGCTTGTTTTCTCCTTTGTGACTTCTGTTTCAAGCTCTGATGGACGGATCCTGCAGCATAAAATTCTTGACGTTTTTGTCTTTTTTTTTTCCCCCAAGGTTTCTTCAGGTGGGAATTGCCCACAGCCAGTGGCTTCTGCTCCAAGAGGAGTAGCAGCAGTAGGTCCTTCTATCCAGTCCTCTGCTACACCACGTATGGCTTCCAGACCTGAACTTGGGGTGAAAGCAGCATTCTCGGGTGGGACGTGAGCCTTGCCGGGCAGCTGAGGGTCTGCTAAAATCACAAACTCTGCCAGCCCTGCGCTGCAATTGCCGGCCCCCCCCGCCCCCAAATCCGTACAAATGAAGATTCCTCCCCGGGAAAAGGTGCCACCACAGAAAGCTCTTGCTGCCCACGGAGTGCCCAGGCTGGCCAACCACAACTGCACCAGAAACCATGAAGGTAAGGGCTTTCTTCCCAGGGCAAAAGGGCTGTTGTTCACTTGCACGAATCCTAGAGCAGAAACAGGCAGTCCAGCTCCAAAACTAGAATATGGACGAAGGTTCCTCCAAGAAAAAAAGTGCTAGGACAGAAAGTTGTTACTGCCAATGGAGTGCCCAGGCTGCCCCACCAACTGCACCCGAAAGCCAAAACTTACAAGCTTTCTTTGCTGGGGATAAGGGCTGTGGTTCGCTTCTATCAACCCTCTGCTGCAACTACCAGCCTGACGGCCAAAGTTGCATAAGGACAAAGACTGATACCAGAGCAAAGCACAGAAAGCTCTTGCTGCCCATGGAGGGCCCAGGCTGCCCCACCAACTGCACCCGAAAGCCAAAGCTGCCAGGCTTTCTGTCCTGGGGCCAAGGGGTGCTGGACCCTTGGATCAGCCCTGCGCTACAATTGCCGGCCCCCCCTCCCCCAAAACCCATAC
>NW_020924339.1:0-1923 GCF_003984885.1 Neopelma chrysocephalum | reverse complement strand
ATGGGTCGGTGGGTACTGGGTGATCCCTGGTGGGTACTGGGTGATCCCCGCGGCATCGCCACCCCCTCCCCATCCCCTGGGGTGCCTCGGGGGGGGGGGGGTCCCCCGGCCCGGGCACAGGCTCAGGAGCCACCGGCGCCGGGATGGGTGACACGATTGTACTCCTGGATCCGCGCCTTGAGGTGCGTCAGCTTCTTCTTCAGGTACTCACAGCGCCGCTGCTTCTCCAGCCAGGCTGGATCCTGCCGGGAATAGCCCTGCCAAGGCACCGGGGTCCTGTGATGCCCAGGGCTCACCCCCCCACGCTCCCCAGAACAAATCCTGAGCCCTCCCGCTGCTCACCCTCCTCTCCCTCACGAACTCACAGCAGTTGTGGGTCACGTCCCGGAGCCCCGCGGGGGGTTCAGCCCTAATGAGGCGGCTGGAGGTGACAAATCCGGAGGGCTCGGGGGCACCCAGAATTCCTCCGGCACCTCCAGCGCTTCCAAGACCTGCGGCAAAACCCTCCCCCAGGGCGCAGCCAAGAAATTCCAACGCTCATTAATTTTCCAGGAGCTGCCTTCGGGCGCTGCTGGTGCCACCGGAGCCTGGGGGTCCACGTGTCTCCTCCTGTTCCCCCCAACACCCTCTGCAGCCCCCCCCCCAGGCTCACCCCTAATCCCTGCAGAGAACGCCCAACTCATCCCACCCACAGGACGGTGCCCCGTGCCCACCCAGGGACCCACCGTCCTGCCCGGGGGGTGACATGTGGCACGGAGCTCCCGGTGCAGATCCACATATTCCGCCAGCTGGTCCTGGAAGACGCCCTTGTACCCCTCCCGCTGCCGGGGGCTCAGGATCGCCGGGTACCTCCTGCCCCCCCCCAAAACCACGGGGCTCAGGTGCTGCCCTCACCGCCGGGACCCTCGTGGTTGGGTCCCTGGGGGTCCGTGACCATCCCCGTCGCCAAAGGGCCACTTACACCACATAGTCGGGGACGGCGCGTGGTCGGGGTGACAGTCGGGGGGCGACAGACCTGTCCCCCCGCTTCTCCTGCTCCCTGGCAGGACGGGCCCTCCCCGGGGGTCCCCGGGGTGGCACCACCTCGTCTTCGAAGGTGACACACCTGGCACGGGCCGGCGGCGGCTTCGGGACACAAGGGAGGGCTGTGAGGTGGCAGGGCGGGGACCACCCGGGGCCGCCCCCGCTCCCGGTGACCGCGGGACCCCCGGGGACCTCCCGGGGGCTTCCAGGTCACCTCACCCCGCCACACGCGGGGGGACGGGAGGCTGCGGGCCGGGCAGAGCAGCGCCGGGAGGAAGAGGAGGGTGAGAGCAGAGACAGCAGCGAGGGGGGGGCCGTGACACAGCCCCCCAAGGGTGGCAGTCCCCCGCCACTGCCAACGACACGAGGGACGTGAGACCCGACTGGGCAGGGGGGCAGGAGGATGCTGCGGTCACCGAGAGGTGGTCGTCAGCCTCAGCCGCCCCCGGCCCCCCCCAGGGCAGGACTTAGTGGGGGCCCAACGCCCCCAGCCCAGCCCGGGGGCTCAGCCCCCCCCGCCCCCGCTCCGTACCGGGCGGTCCCGGTGTCCCGGCGGGGCGGGGGGGCTCGGCCAGCGGCTCCCGGCGGTTTTGGGGTGATGGGGGTGCCCCCGGTGCATCCGGCTTCGCTCCCGCAGCTCCGGGCTGGGTCCCGCTGGAGGAGAAGCCGCGGGATGAGGGGGAAGCCCCCGGTCCCGGTGTCCCCGGTCCCTCCTCCGTGTCTCAGCTTTCCCCGCGGTCCCCGTCGCTCCCATGGGGACACAACCGTGTCCGGATGTGTCACCTCTGGTGCATGAACCACCGTCCCAGTCCCCCCCTAGTCTGGACTGGGATGGAAAGCACCCACTGGTGCTCCCAGCACCCAGGAGCAGGGACCCCTCTGGACCCCCTCAGGGCAGGA
>NW_020924338.1:0-1955 GCF_003984885.1 Neopelma chrysocephalum | reverse complement strand
TGGGGTGCCAAGGGTGTGAGGTCCCAGGGGTCCAGAGGGCCGGGAGTCTGGGATGCCGAGGCTGTGGGGTGCTGTGGGTCCAGGGATGTGGGGTACCAAAGGTGTGTGGTGCCAGGGGTCCGGAGGGCCGGGAATCTGGGATACCAAGGCTGTGGGGTGCTGTGGGTCCAGGGATGTGGGGTACCAAGGGTATGGGGGGTCCGGGGGGCTGCGATACCAAGGGTATGAGGTGCTGCTTGACTCTGGGGTGCCAAGGGCGTGCGGTGCCAGGGGTCCGGGGCTCACGTCACTCCCCCCCCGTCCCCGCAGTCCCCCGGCCCCAGCCACTACGCCCCGGTGAGGAGCGACGTGTTCCTGCCGCGCTCCCCCCGCTGCACCATCGTGGGGCGCACGGAACCCCCCAAGGCCGCCGCCACCCCCGGCCCCAGCGACTACAGCCCCCCGCAGGTGAGCGGGGACGGGGACCCCGGGGGCGGGGGGCGGTTCTGGGGGACGGGGTTACCCACAGTCCACCATCACCCCCCCCCGTCACCCTGCCCCTGTCCCCCCCGCAGGTCCGGCGCCAAGGGGTGACCTTCGGGGTGAAGCACTCGGAATTCCGGGCCCCCGTGATGATGGACGCCATGGATTAGGGGACGTGTGGGTGGCAGAGCCCACCTGCGACAGACGGACAAACACGACCCTGCAGCAGCAGCAGCAGAACCCCCCCGCGCCCCTTCTGTCCCGCTGCGCCGCACGGGGGGAGGAGGGCTGGGGTGTGAGGGGGTGTCAGGGGGTGTCGGGCCCCCCTAAAAGCCGCCCTTTCCCCATCCCGAGTCCTCCCCTCTCGGGGGAGACGCTGGCGAGGCCGTGGGACCCCAGAGCCCCTCGGCGGGGCGGGATGTGCCGGGATGTGCGGGATGTGCTGCCCACACGGGTACCCGCCCTCTCCCTGCTCCAGCCCCTCCCTTCCCCATCCCAATCCCACCCCATGCCCTCCCCTTCCCAACCCCATCCTCATCACCTCTCCACACCCATTCCCATCCCCGTCTGACCGCATCCTCCTCCCATTCCCATCCCCATCTGACCGCATCCTCCTCCCATTCCCATCCTCGTCTGACCCCCTCCTCCTCCCATTCCCATTCCACCCGTGACCGCGGGGCACGGGGGGCTCTGGGAGGGAGGGGACCCTCATTAGCACAGCGCCGTGGGGACTCCCCCCCTCCCCTCCTCGTTCTGTGGGGTCTGTGGGGTCTGTTGGGGGTCCCTGGCAGGTCGTGCCCCAGCAGAGCCCTCGGGCATCACCCGTGACTGTCCAGGGGGAATGAGGGACCCGGGGGGCCCCACCCGTGTCACCCCCCCCGTGTGACCCCCCGCAGCCTCTCCCGTGCCCCACTCGCTGCCCCGGGATCAGAGTCCACCGCTGGAGCCGCGTCGTCGCCCGCGGGCACCGGGCGCGGGGCCAGGCCTGGCACGGGCAGGTCCCGGCAGCGCCGGCGGGAGGTGCGGCCGTGCGGGAAGCGGGTGCGGCCCTGGGGGGGACAGAGGTGAGGCTGTGGGGGACAGAGGTGAGGCCCTGGGGGTGCCGGGGTGCGGCCCTGGGGGTGCCGGGGTGCAGCTGTGTGGACACGGGGTGCGGTCGGGGAGGGTTCGGGGCGCGGCCGCGCGGGGCCGGGAGCCGTCGGTGCCAGATCGGGGTGTCACCGGTGCCGTATCGCGGTGCCAGCCGTCCCAAATCGGAGTGCCAGCCGTCCCAAATCGGAGTGCCAGCCGTCCCCAAGCCGGGGCGCCAGCTCAGCGGGACCGCGATGGACCCCCCGAGCCCCCTCCCGACCCTGATCCGCAAGAAGCGGGACGGGGAGCGCCTGGAGGACGCGGAGATCCGGAGCTTCGTGCGCGGCGTCACCGAGGGCACTGCCCAGCAGGGCCAGATCGGTGCGGGCGGGGCCGGGGAGGGCATCCCGGGGGCGGGGGGG
>NW_020924337.1:0-3852 GCF_003984885.1 Neopelma chrysocephalum | reverse complement strand
GCGCTTGGAGGCGGGGTGGGGGAGGGGCCGGAGGGTGGATTTGGGGGGGTTGGGAGGGGTGTAAATAGCGGGGGAGGGGCAGGAGAGGGGGAGGGGAATGAGGCGGGTGGGGGAGGGGCGGGTGTGAGGGGGGCGGGGCAGGATTTTGGGGGCAGGGCACAGTGAAGAGGGTTTAGGGTGGGTGTGGCCGTGGGCGTGTCCCGGGCGGTTTTGTGGGCGTGTCCCAGGTGTGGGCGTGTCCCAGGTGTGGTGGGCGTGTCCCCCAATGAGCCCCTCCCCCCAGGGGTGCTCCCGGAAGTGGAGGATTATTTCGGGATCGGCGACAGCAGCTCCGGCCTCCTGCAGACAGGTCAGGACACGCCCACTTTGGCCACACCCCCTTTGGCCACACCCACTCACGTGTGATCACAAACCAATCTTGGCCACGCCCATTTTGGTCACACCCACTCATGTGAGGTTCTACCTGTCTTGGCCACGCCCCCTTTGGTCACACCCCTCTGGCCACACCCACTGAATGTGTGAGGACACACCCCCTTTGACCACACCCACTCACAGGTGAGGACGTGGCCCCTCTGGCCACGCCCCCTTCGACCACACCCTCTCATATGTGAGGATCCGCCCATCTTGGCCACGCCCCCTTTGGTCACACCCCTCTGGCTGCAACCACTCACGAGTGAGGCCCCACCCCCCTTTGACCACACCCACTCACAGGTGAGGCCACGCCCTGTTTGGCCACACCCACACACTTGTCTGGTCCCGCCCCCTCAGCCTCACCCCACACGGGTGAGGCCACGCCCCCAATGGGTGAGGTCGCACCCCGTTGGCCCCGCCCCCTCACCCTGTGGCCACGCCCCTCCTTCTTCCTCATCTTCGGGCTCATTTTGGGGTTTTGGGATTTTTTGGGGGGTTTTTTTTGGGTGGGTTTTTTTTGGATCTTTTTGGTTTCTTTGTTTTTTACGGGATTTGTTCCTTTCTTTGGTTTTTCGGGGCTTTCTTTGATTTCTTTGGGTTTTATTTTTTTTTTTTATTATTTCTTTGGCTTTTTAGGTGTTTTTTTGGGGTTTTATTTCTTTTGGGTTTTATGGGATTTTTAGGGGCAGTTTCTTTGTTTTTTAAGTAGTTTTTTTGTTTCTATTTCTTTGGTGTCTTATGGGTTTTTTTGGGGGCTTTCTTTGCTTTTTATGGGTTTATTTGTTTTTTATGGGATTTTTAAGGGGTTATTTTTTGGTTTCTTGGGTTTTTACTGGGTTTATTTTTATTTCTTTAGGTTTTTCTGGGATTTTTTGGTGGTTTCTTTGATTTTTATGTTTTGGGGGTTTTTTCTAATTCTTTGGTGTTTTATGGGATTTTTATGGGGTGTTCTTTGTTTCTTATGGGATTTTTTTTTTTATTTCTTTATTTTAATGGGGTTTTTGGGGGGATTTTCTTTGTTTTTTATGGGATTTTTTTTGTTCCTTTGTTTTTTATGGGATTTTTGGGGTTTATTTGGTTTTTTTGGGGTTTCTTCGTTTCTTATGGGATTTTGGGGGGGTTTTCTTAATATTTCATGGGATTTTGGGGGGGCTTATTTATTTTTAATGGGGTTTCTTTATTTTTTATGCAATTTTTTTTTTTAATTCTTTATTTTTAATGGGATTTTTTGGGGTTTTCTCTGTTTCTCATGGGATTTTTTTGGGAATTCTGTCCCCCCCAGTGTTCATCAGCAGTTACATGGTTCTGGCCCCCGTGTTTGGGTTTTTGGGGGACCGGCACAGCCGGAAGCGGCTCCTGGCGCTGGGATTGACCCTCTGGTCCGGGGTCACTCTGGCCACCAGCTTCGTCCCACCACAGGTCAGAAACTGGGGGGATTTTGGGGGCATTTGGGGACATTTGAGAGCATTTTGGGAGCCCTGGGGACATTTGGGATCATCTGGGATCATTTTGGGGTCATTTTGGGACCATTTGGGGTCATTTTCAGGTCATTTTGGGACAATTTGAGGCCATTTCGGGATCATTAGGGGCTGTTTTGGGACCATTTTGGGGATATTTGGGACAATTTTGGGGACATTTGGGACCATTTGGGACCATTTTGGAATAATTTGGGACTATTTGGGGATGTTTGGGGACATTTGGGGTCATTTTGGGGTCATTTGAGGCCATTTTGGGATCATCTGTGGACATTTGGGGCCATTGTGGGATCATTTGGGAGCATTTTGGGGACATTTGGGGACATTTTGGGGACATTTGGGACCGATTGGGATCATTTGGGACCATTTTGGGGTCATTTGGGATAATTTTGGGGACATTTGGGACCATTTTGGGGGTGGGGGGAGGGGCCATTTGACCCCCAAACCGGGGGAATTTCAGGGTGGGGGAGGCACCCCTTGACCTGCCCCTCCCCCCCCTTAACCCCTGCCCCTCCCCCACCCCTTCTGGCCCCTCCCCCACCCCTTTTAACCCCCAAAACCGGGTGGGGGAGGGGCCGTTTCACCCCAAACCCGGTGAATATCAAGGTGGGGGAGGGGCGAGCTTGGCTCTATTGACCCGCCCCTCCCCCCACCTTGACCCCCGCCCCTCCCCCACCCCTTTTAACCCCCAAAACCGGTTGGGGGAGGGGCCATTTCACTCCTAAACCCAGTGAATTTCAGGGTGGGGGAGGGGCGAGCTTGGCTCCATTGACCCGCCCCTCCCCCCACCTTGACCCCTGCCCCTCCCCCACCCCGTTTAACCCCCAAAACCGGGTGGGGGAGGGGCCGTTTCACCCCCAAACCGGGGGAATTTCAGGGCGGGGGAGGGGCGGGGTCACCTCCACCGCCCCGCCCCTCCCCCCACGTTGACCCCCGCCCCCCCCCCCCCCCTCGTGCACCACTTTGGTGCCCTCCTGGCGGGCCGGGCGCTGGTGGGGGTGGGGGAGGCGGCCTATTCCACGCTGGCCCCCACCCTGGTGGCCGATCTGTTCCGGGGCCCCGCCCGCAGCCGCGCCCTGGGAGCCTTTTACCTCATGGTGCCCCTCGGCAGGTAGGGGGAGGGGCTTAATGGGGGTGGGGGAGGGGCTAAAGATGGGGGAGGGGCTAAACAGGGTGGGGGAGGGGCTATTTAAACTTTTTTGGGTTTTTTTTAAATGGGTTTTTTTGCTATTTTGGGGCTATTTTGGGCTATTTTAACATGGTTTTTTTGGGGTATTTTGGGACTATTTTAATGGGATTTTTTAAGTTATTTTGGGCTGTTTTATTTTAACGGGATTTTTTTTTCTGTTTTGGGCTGTTTTAAGGAGGTTTTTTTGTTATTTCAGGACCACTTGGGGGTATTTTAATGGGATTTTGTTTTAATTTTGGGTTATTTTAACGGGTTCTTTTTTGCTGTTTTGGGGGCATTTGGGGGTATTTTAATGGGATTTTTTTTTATTTTGGGCTATTTTATTAATGGGGTTTTTTTCTATTTTGGGGTATTTTAATGAGGGGGAGAGGCCAAAAGGGGAGAGGGAGGGGCTGGAGAAGGGGGTTATGGGAGTGGGGGAGGAGAGATATGGGAGGGGGGAGGGGCTGGAATGGGGTGGGGGAGGGGCGATGTTATTGGCATGGTGGGGGAGGGGAGACGTGGGTGGGGGAGGGGCTGGGCGGTGGGGTCAGGAGATATTGAGGGGGGAGGGGCTCTGACCTTGCCCCTCCCCCCCAGCGGCCTGGGTTACATCGCGGGGTCAAAGGTCAAGGATTTGGCGGCCGACTGGCGCTGGGCCCTGCGGGTGAGTGGGGGAGGGGCCCCCCGGGACCCCCCTGACCCCTGTGTGACCCTCCCATGACCTCTGACCCCCAGGTGACCCCTGTCCTGGGTGTCCTGACCCTGTGTGATCCCTGTGTGACCCCCCATGACCTC
>NW_020924336.1:0-1013 GCF_003984885.1 Neopelma chrysocephalum | reverse complement strand
TGGGAACCCAGTGTCCCACCACAAGATTACTGGGTCCCTTCCCCCCCAACCCCCTGTGGGTGCCCCCATCCTTTCCCCCCCTCAAAAATACTTTTGAGGGTCCCCCAATGTCCCCCCCAGCCCCAATCCTGCTGGGGATGGATTTGGGGGGATCTCCTTCCCCTTCCCTCTGGCACGAAGGCAAATGCCCTCCCTGTCCTTCTTCCTTCGCCCCCAGGCAGAAAAGAGCAGAGAAACAGCCAGTTGACCCTGGCAGGTGTGGGTGTGTGCAGGCTGTGGTTGAGTGGTTGAGAAGGGAGAGGAGGGGGCTGGTGTTTGGGCAGAGTCCAGCAGGTGGTGTCTTTCATGTCTGGCAAGGCAAGGCAAAGAGGAGCTTCTGTAAAGAGGAAACAAAAGCCGATATCGCCAGGACAGAAAGCCTGGAAGCTTTGGCTTTGTGGTGCAGTTGGTGGGCCAGGTTAAGTACTTCATCACCAGCAAGAGCTTTCTCTGCTGGCCCCTTTGTTGTGGGGAGAATCTTCTTCCGCATACAATTGTGGGAGTCGGGCTGGCAGTTGGGAGGCAGGGCTGAAAACAGGAAACAACAGCCCTGATCGCCAGGAACAAAAGCCTGGAAGCTTTGGCTTTGTGGTGCAGTTTGTGGCCAACGTGTCGAGTCTTTGAGCAACGAGAGATTTCTGTGCTGGCACCTTTGGTGTGGGAGGAGTCTTCGTCCATATGCAATTTTGGGAGCTGGGCTGGCAGATGTGAGGCAGGGCTGAAAACAGGAAACAACAGCCCTTATCGCCAGGAAAGAAAGCCTGGAAGCTTTGGCTATGTGGTGCAGTGTGTTGGCAAACCTGGGGAGTCCTTTAGCGACAAGAGCTTTCTCTGCTGGCACCTTTGGTGTGGGAGGAGTCTTCGTCCGTATGCAGTTTTGGGAGTCAGGCTGGCAGTTGGGAGTCAGGGCTGAAAACAGGAAACAACAGCCCTTATCCCCAGGAACGAAAACTGGGAAGCTTTGGCTTTGTGGT
>NW_020924335.1:0-3478 GCF_003984885.1 Neopelma chrysocephalum | reverse complement strand
AAGCCTCCCCAGGGACTCCTTGGAGCAGCTCCTTGGAGGCCAGGAGTGCAGGCAGACAAAGGCTCTGGGCAGGCCCCTGCAATGCTGAGCAAAGCCTGCCTTGGTTTTGTGGAGCACAAAGGCCAAGGCCTGAGCCCCAGGCCCTGGCCCAGCAGATCCTGTCCCTCCCGGCTGGCTCAGGGCTGTTTGGGGGGCAGTGGGATGGGAGGGGGAGGAACAATAAAGGTCAAACACTGGGCACCCCCTGCCAGGCTGCTGAGGGAGGGGCGAGGCAGAAACCAAGTGCAGAACCTGCAAGGCAAGTTGCTTGTGGTGGCCTGAGTGGCAGAGGCAGCTGCCAGAGGCAAGGGGATGTAATAAGTACACAATAGTAAAATTTACTCGTCAAAATATATATTGTATTCTTTTGTATATTATAGCTCATGCTTGATTAGAACTGGGGAATTGTAAGCTGCGGAATAGTTAACTGCTGTATTATTATTAGTTGACTGTCCTGCAATCGGCAGTTCCCAGGTTGGCAAAGATAATATTCTGCTTTAATGAGCATGTATATGATATCCTGCATTGCTAAAAATATTGTGTGAGTATACTCCTTAGGAAAAGAAGAGAAACAAGGATCAGAGGGTCAAGGAGAAGAAGCACTCCAGAAAAGCCAAGAAGGACATCTGGATCGTCTGGACATCCTCCTATAGTCAGCTCCAAGGACATTGGACTAATTAAAACTATTGATGGAAAGTACTGATGGAAAGTCCCTGGCAGTCGAAATGGGCCTGCAACAGAACCAACCAGAACAAGGCCCGCGAAATTAGGTCCAATCAAGAGCTAACAAGTGACTATGGGGGAAGGGTTGGAAGGGCATAAAAAGTTGCTGTTTGCTTTATTGGGTGTGGGGCTGGTGAGGAGCAGGGGTCTCCTCACGCCACCCAGCGCGCTGGTTTGCTTATCTGCACTTTATAAATCTCATAATAAATATTGCTGCTAAATTTTGATTTGGTTTATTTACCTATAACAGGGACAAAGGCCTGGGTGCCTTTGGGCCTTGCAGCCCTGCCAGAGCCCTTGGCCATCTCTCCTGCAGGCTGTCCTGGCCTGGCCCTGCTGCTGCTCTGGCCTTGCAGGCTGCACACACCCCTCCTGCTTTCCCACCCCCCTCCCAGCAGCATTTCTAGACCCTCCCTGATGTCTCTGCACCAGCTCTGGCTGTTCCCTGGAACACAAAGCCATGACATCACCCTCTTAGTGACCTCTGGCACCATAAGGTTGCCCTTTGAGTAACATTCTTTTTTCCCCACCCTCAATCTGAATCTTCCAAGCTGCACTTTAGGGGCTTCTCTTTCTTTCCAGCAGCAAGAAAAGCTGCATCCTGTCAGATCTCCTCTAGACCCTCTCCAGTTCTTCCTCATTCCTCCAGAATGGGGAACCTCACAGACAGACAGACCAGTCCAGATGTGGTGACACCAGGGCTGAGTCTAGCGAGTGACAACTCCCTTATCTGGGTGTCCACACTCCCCCCAAGGCAACCCCATGTGCAGTTGGCCTTCTTACCTTGGATCCTGAGCCCCTGTGCCACAGGACATCCCTCCCAGAGCCCAGGCCCTTTTCCTGGGGGTCACTGCAGAGCTGAGCAGATCCAGGTCACCTCCTGCAGGGCCGTGGCAGCTCCTTGGCCGGGCTGAGAGCTGCCCCTGGCAGGCAGCAGAGTCCCTGCCCCAACACACAGAGCCCTGGGGGCAGGACCCTGCTCTGCACCACAGCCCTGGGCACCCCTGGCTGCACCCCCACCTTCCCAGCCCACAGCCAGCCCTGGCACAGGGAACCTTCTTGCCCTGGGCCTCTGAGGGGGCAGCAGCAAGTCCTGCTCTGCAGCAGCTTCTCCTGCTGCACCCCAGCAAATCCAGCAGAGCCATCCTGACACCTCCTGCCACTGCTGCCATTTGGCAGCTGGGAGAGGCACTTGCAGGAACTCCCCTGCACTGCTCTGCAGCCAGAGCCTGAGCGTGGCAAAGGGCTGGCAAGGTTCCTGCCCTGAGCAGCTCTGCCCTGTCCTCCCAGCCCAGGATCCCTTCAACCTCCTGCTCCCTTCTCCTCTCTGCCCTTGCTGCCTGCAGCTCCTGCCCTGCTCTGCCATATGGACACTTCCTCTGCACTGCAGCAACTGGGAGAGTCCTGCTGAAAGATCCTGGAAGCTGTGGGATGTGGCAGCTTTAGGAGATGCCTCCAGGAAGGCAAGTTGAACTTTCCTGCAGCCAGAGAATGCTTCACTCAAATCCTGGGAAGGTTTCTCTCGTAGTGAGAGCTCAGTCACCTCCCAGCCCAGGCTGCCTCTCATCTCTCTGCCTTCTCTCCTGTGCCCTGGGTGCTGCAGGCAGTGCCCTCAGCCCTGCTGGGCTGTGCAGAGGAGCTGCTCACCAGCAGAGCTGTGTCTTTGAAGTTCTTGGTTGCCAGGAGCTCCCTGTGTGCCAGGAGCCCGGCCCAGCTCAGCAGCACAGCAACAGCCCAAGGCATTTATTGACCCCCTGGGGGGGGTTGGCGTTGTTTACATGAGACTCAGTCCCTGAGAGGAAGTTCAAAAAAACTTTTCAACAACTCAAAATGAGTTTGAAATACTGAAGTTTCTTGTAGTGGTAATGGGTCCCACTGAGGGACAAGACTGTGAAAGTGTCCCCAGATTCCAGTTGGAACAGAAAATTGCACTGATGGCAAGGATGGACAAGCAAGGGAAAGGTGGCTCTGATGATAAGGAAACCTGGATGTGTTTCATTAATCCAAAGGACCAAGCCCTGACCTCCAGCCCCTGGGAAGGCAGATCCTGTCCCTGCCTCATTCCTCAGGGCTCTTCCTGGGGCACTGGGATGTGGGATGTGCAATGCCAAGGGCAGGACCATGGGCTGGCACCTACCAGGCTGCTGAGCAGGGACAAGGAGGCCATGAGGCCCCAGGGCTGCAAGGGCCACTTGTCTCCTCCTGGCATCAGGGGCACAGACAGCAGCCATGGCCAAAGGCCTGCAGAAGGTGGCTCTGGCAGGGCCTTTCAGCTTCTCCCCATCCCTCTCTCCTCTCCAGCCCAGGCTGTCCTACGGTGTCCATGCCCTGCCCCTTTCCCTGCAGGCTGTCGTCATCCCCCCGGCTGCCCCACCTGGCTGGCACCTTCCTGCACTGACATCTCTGCGTCCTCCCTGGCTCTTCCTGCACACACAAAGTCTTGGGCTCATCCAGACTCCTGCTGGGTGATGTGTTGCAGCACAGCATTTTCCATGGGGTGGAATTCCTTTTTCTTCATGTCCACTCAGGGCCTCCCCAGCTGCACTTGGCATTAATTCTTTCTTTCTCCTGCTCTTTTCTGCTATGACAAAAGGATCCACCATCTCTAAATCCTCCCTTCAAGCCCTCTGAGGGCTGTCCTATACTGTCCTCAGTCTCCACACCAGTGAGCCCAGAGCTCCTTAGCCCCTCTCTAGTGGTCATGTGCTTGAGACCT
>NW_020924334.1:0-2076 GCF_003984885.1 Neopelma chrysocephalum | reverse complement strand
CGCCGGGCAGCGCAGCCATCCTCCTCCTCCTCCTCCTCCTCCTCCTCCTCCTCCTCTTCCTCCTCTTCTTCTTCCTCCCTTCCCTGAATTCCCACCGATCCAGCACCGTTCTCTGCCACCGGGAAAAGGAACAATCCCATTTGCCCAGTCTTCCCCAGTTTTTCCCTATTTTTTTCACCGTTTCCCCCATTTTTTCCCATTTCCCCCCATTTTGTCCCAAGTTTCGCCTTTTTTTCTTTTTCTTCCAGTTTTCCCCCATTTTTTTCCATTTCCCCCCATTTTCCCCCATTTTGTCCAAAGTTTCCCCCTTTTTTTCTGTTTCTTCCAATTTTTTTCCCATTTCCCTCCATTTTTCCCCATTTTGTCCCAAGTTTCCCCTTTTATTCGTTTCTTCCAATTTTTCCCCATTTCCCCCCATTTTTTCCACTTTTCCCCCTCATTTTTCTCCATTTTGTCCAAAGTTTCCCCTTTTTTTCTGTTTCTTCCAATTTTTCCCCACTTCCCCCATTTTTTCCATTTCTCCCATTTTTTTTCTCTTTCCCCCTGCTTTTTATTTTTCCCCCATTTCCCCCATTTTTTTCCCACTTTTTCCCATTTTATCCCAAATATTCCTCATTTTATCCAAATTTTTCCCCATTTCTCCCCAAACCAGCCCCCAGACAAGGTCAGAAGGCTCCACTGAGGGGTCCCGGGGGGGTCTCACCTCTCCCCCCACAGTGGGGGACCCTCTGGGGTGTCGGGTTTGAGGCCTTCCCGGTGCCATTCCCGGTGCCATTCCCGGTGCCATTCCCAGTGACATTCCCGGTGTCCTTGTCCCCAAGGTGGCTCCGCAGCAGCTCTGCTGCCTCCAGGCTCCCGTGAGACTGAGCCAGAGCCAGCGCTGTCCTGGACAGGGGACAGGGACAGGGACAGGGGACAGGGACAGGGGACAGGGACAGGGAGAGGGGACAGGGATGGGGACAGGGACAGGGATGGGGGACAGGGGACAGGGACAGGGGACAGGGGCAGGGATGGGGACAGGGGACAGGGACAAGGACAGTGACAGGGAGAGGGGACAGGGACAGGGGACAAGGGACACAAGACAGGGGGACATGGGACATGGGGACATGGGATCATGGGATACGGAGACATGGGGACACAGGGTCACAGGGACATGGGGACGCAGGACGGGGGACATGGAGACATGGGGACATGGGATATGGGGACATGGGATCATGGGATATGGGGACATGGGGACAGGGGGACATGGGACATGAGACATGCAGACAGGGGGACATGGGACATGGGACATGAGGATATGGGGACAGGGGGACATGGGACATGGGATCATGGGATATGGGGACATAGGGACAGGGGGACATGAGGACACAGGATGGGGGACATGGAGACATGGGGACATGGGATATGAGATATGGAGACATGAGGACATGGGATATGGAGACATGGGGACGGCCCCTTCCCCCCTGTCCCCAGCAGTGTCCCCAGTGTGTCCCCATTGTCACCCACCTGCCCTGGCAGCTGGCACCCCCCCCAGCAGTGTCCCCAGCAGTGTCCCCAGTGTGTCCCCATTGTCACTCACCTGCCGTGACAATCCCCCAGCTGGGGCTCTGCCCCTTCCCCCCTGTCCCCCGCGGTGTCCCCAGTGTGTCCCCAGTGTGTCCCCATTGTCACCCACCTGCCCTGGCAGCTGGCACCCCCCCCCCAGCAGTGTCCCCAGCAGTGTCCCCAGTGTGTCCCCATTGTGTCCCCAGTGTCACCCACCTGCCCTGACAATCCCCCAGCCGGGGCTCGGCCCCTTCCCCCCGTCCCCCACGGTGTCCCCAGTGTGTCCCCAGTGTGTCCCCATTGTCACCCACCTGCCCTGGCAGTCGAGTCCCCCCCCAGTGTGTCCCCAGTGTGTCCCCATTGTCACTCACCTGCTGTGACAATCCCCCAGCCGGGACTCTGCCCCTTCCCCCCTGTCCCCCACGGTGTCCCCAGTGTGTCCCCAGTGTGTCCCCATTGTCACCACCTGCCCTGGCAGTCGAGTCCCCCCCAGTGTGTCCCCAGTGTGTCCCCATTGTCACTCACCTGCTG
>NW_020924333.1:0-547 GCF_003984885.1 Neopelma chrysocephalum | reverse complement strand
CACCAGGCCCTGCCCAAGGCCCTCCCATCAGGGGCTGGGCCCTGGGGGCCGGGGGAGAACCCACCCGCGCCTTGGCCATTCTTGCCCAGCCCTGCTCTGGCCCAGCCTCCTCCCCCCTGCACACTCCCCACTGCCACAGCCTGCGCTGGGGCAGCATTTCCTTCTTGGGCCCTTTCCAGCTGTCCCCATGGGGACACTTCCATTTGCTGGGCCAGGCACCAGAGCCAAGCCCAGACAGTGCTGCCCCTGGTCCCCAGCCCGGCTCCCTGACTCCTGCTGGCCCCTGCAAGCCAAGAGCCAAAGGCCCACACCCCCAGAGTGCAGCCCCAGCCATCTGCACTGGGGCCCCAGGGCTTCCCTTTGCCAAGCAGCCCCTGCAAAGCCTGGCCAGAGAGAAAATTGGGGGAGCCGAGTCCTGGATGCTTTGAGTCAAGAGGTCGAAAGATTTCTTGAAGAATGGAGGGGGCTGACTTTTGGATTCTTGCCAATTGCAGTTCTCCATCTGGGGGCAGGATGTCCTCTAGGCCAATGTTTTGTTCCCTTTGGA
>NW_020924332.1:0-3058 GCF_003984885.1 Neopelma chrysocephalum | reverse complement strand
TGGTAAAATTCCTATTAAAAATTAAATTCCTATTAAATTCCTATTAAAAATTAAATTCCTAATAAATTCCTAGTAAAATTCCTATTAAAAATTAAATTCCTAGTAAAACTTCTATTAAAAATTAAAATTCTATTAAATACCTATTAAAATTCCTATTAAAAATTAAATTCTTATTAAAACTCCTATTTCTATTAAAAATAAATTCCTATTAAATCTTTAGTAAAATTCCTGTTAAAAATTAAATTTCTATTAAATTCCTGGTAAAATTCCTATTAAAAATTAAATTCCTAGTAAAACTTCTATTAAAAATTAAAATTCTATTAAATACCTATTAAAATTCCTATTAAAAATTAAATTCCTTGTAAATCCCGGGTAAAATTCCTATTAAAAATTAAATTCCTTGTAAATTCCTATCAAAAATTAAGTTACTAGTCAATTCCTATTAAAATTCCTATTAAATTCCTGGTAAAATTCCTATTAAAAATTAAATTCCTAGTAAATCCCTAGTAAAATTCCTGTTAAAAATTCCCTCCTATTTAAAATTCCCTCCTATTTAAAATTCCCACCTATTCAAAATTCCCTATTTAAAACTCCCTCCTATTTAAAATGCCCTCTTATTTAAAATTCCTGGTGCCCAAATTTTCTCATAAAACAAAGAAATTATTAAAAAAAATAAAAATAAATCAATAAATTTAGGGAGAAGCCGCTCCCATCCCGTAAATCCCGGAATGAGGTTGGATCCAGGTCTGCCCCGACCATGGAATTGTCCTGGCTGGGCTGGAAGGGGAGACCAAGGAGGTCCCTTTTTTCGGAGGAAAAAAACCTCGGATCCAGCCCTTGGAGAAGCCCAAAATTCCCATTTTTTGACCTTTCCATCAGAATTCCTTGGGTTTTTTGGGGAAGATGCGGAGGAACCACCAGCCTGGATGGAGCAGGATGGGGATGATCCCTGGAGACTCCGAGCTCGTGTCTTTGCACAATTTGGATCCTCCCACCCCCCAAATCCCAAGGGAATCCCCCCCTTTGCCCATGGAATTCCCAGAGGAGCTCCAGGAGACCCCGGAATATCCGGGAGAGAGGGAGAGGATGGTGGACACGGGGTTGGAACCAGGTGGAACCAACCCAAGCCCTGGAAGGTGGAAGGAACCCACATCCCAAATCCCAAGGGAGGCCCCCCCCTTTGCCCATGGAATTCCCAAGGGAGCTCCAGGAGACCCCAAATCCCAAGGGAGGCCCCTCCTTTGCCCATGGAATTCCCAACGGAGCTCCAGGAGGCCCTGGAATATCCGGGAGAGAGGGAGAGGATGAAGGACATGGAGGTGACACCAGGGGTGGAACCAGATGGAACCCACCCCCCAAATCCCAAGGGAATTCCCACCCTTGCCCATGGAATTCCCAGTGGAGCTCCAGGAGACCCTGGAATCGTCAGGAAAGAGGGAGTGGAGCTCCAGGAGGTCCCGGAATCGTCGGGAAAGAGGGAGGATGAAGGACGCGGGAGGTGGAACCAACCCAAGCCCCGAGAGGTGGAAGGAATTCCAGGATCAGAGGGAGGAGAATCCAGGGAGCCACTCACCCATCCCAGCCACGGCTCCGGGAGGAATCTCCGAGTCCTCCCTCCCCGGGATTCATTTTATATCCCCCCGGGATTACCGGGAAAAACCCGCGGCGCTTCCCGAGTCCGCTGCCAATCAAAGGGAGGGGATTTTGTCACGGGAAAGGGGAACCAACGATCGAGCGGAGTCAGTTCCTTGATGGTTTTGGGGTTGGGTTTTTTTCCCTTTTTACTCAACCCTTGTCGTGGTTTTGGCCGCCGGCCACGAGGCCGCGGCGCCGTTTCCACGCCCAGGGATGAGGATGAGGCTTTTTCCCGGCAGGGAACTCGTCGGATTCGTCAGATTCGGGTCTTTTTTCTTCCTCCTCGTGTTGCACCAAGACCCGACTTTGCATCACGGGGCTGAACCCAAAGAACCTCGAGCCACGGCCCTTTCTGGGAAGAGAAAACGGGTGTTTCCAGGAAAAGCTTCGTCTGATGGACGGGCTGGATGGGGGTGGAGGAGGGTGTGGGGTGGGAAGGGACCTCAAGGATCATCCAGGGGCCTTAAAGATGATCCAGGGGCCTCAAAGATCATCCAGGGGCCTTAAAGATCATCCAGAGACCTTAAAGATCATCCAGGGACATTAAAGATCATCCAGAGACCTTAAAGATCATCCAGGGATCTTAAAAATCATCCAGGGGTCTCAAGGATTATCCAGGGACCTTAAAGATCATCCAGGGATCTCAAGGATCATCCAGGGACCTCAAAGATCATCCAGAGACCTCAAAGATCATCCAGGGATCTTAAAAATAATCCAGGGATCTCAAGGATCATCCAGGGGCCTTAAAGATCATCCAGGGACCTTAAAGATCTTCCAGAGACCTCAAGGATCATCCAGGGGCCTTAAAGATCATTCAGGGACCTTAGAGATGATCCAGGGACATTAAAAATCATCCAGGGACCCTAAAGATCATCCAGGAACCTCAAAGATCTTCCAAGGGCCTTAAGGATCATCCAGGGGCCTCAAAGATCATCCAGAGACCTTAAAGATCATCCAGGGGCCTTAAAGATCATCCAGGGGCCTTAAAGATCATCCAGGGACCTTAAAGATCATCCAGGGGCCTTAAAAATCATCCAGGGGTCTCAAGGATCATCCAGGGGTCTTAAAGATCATCCAGGGACCTCAAGGATCATCCAGGGGACCTCAAAGATCACCCAGAACTTCGCTGGAATGGCAAAACCCGGGAGTTTGGGCCCGTTATTTCTCCCCTCGGGAATTTCGATGAAACCGGGCCACAAACACCCACTTTTCTCCCGGGAAAAAAAATGGAAGAATCGAAGGTTTTCTTGATTTTTTTATTTCTTTTTGTCCAGGAGCACAAACTCCCCAAGCAAATCCACGTTTAGAAAACTTAAAAGCACCGTTTTCGGGCAAAAAAACCCCCAGGTTTTGGGTCCAGGAGTTGTTTTTTTGGGACGATCTCCCGCGGGCGTCGACGCCGAACGCCCGACGCTCGTTTGCC
>NW_020924331.1:0-434 GCF_003984885.1 Neopelma chrysocephalum | reverse complement strand
TGGATATACCATGAAGGAAGCTATGACCCCATGAAGAACCTGCTCTTGAAAAAATTTTTGTCAGGAATATCCACGGCAGTGGAGAGAAGCCCACAGTGGAGCAGGTCCTACTGCCAGGACCTGTGAACTTGTCAGGGAGAAACAATGGAGCATTTTGTCCTTTAACAACTACATCCTTTGGAAATGAGCCACCCTGTAGCAGGGGACCCCCAGTGGAGCAGGGGAGCAGAGTGGCAGGAAGGAGTGCAGAGACTTCCAGAATGGACTGAGCATAACCCCCTTTCCCCCTCCCCCTGTGCCACTGGTGGGGAAGAAAGTAGAGAAGTCGGCAGTGAAGCTGAAAGCAGGAAGAAGGAAGGCTGGGGAGCAATGTGGCTTTAGATACAATCTCATTTCTGGGAGCTGTAGGGTGTGACAAGGTCAACCCTAAGCCT
>NW_020924330.1:655-3256 GCF_003984885.1 Neopelma chrysocephalum | reverse complement strand
TATTGTGGAGGAGGAGCTTATTTTGGGGGAGGAGCTTATTTTTGGGGGAGGGGCTTATTTGGGGAGGTGCTTTTTGGAGGAGGGGCTTATTTTGGGGAGCGGCTTATTTTTATTATTTATCCTTTTTATATTATTCATTACAATATTATTTTAATTTATATTTTCATTATTTTCTATTTTTCATTTATTATATTTTTACTGTTTACTATATGCTTATTTTTACGTTTTTATTATTTCCCATTTTTGTATAATTAATTATATTTATATTTCTTAATTAGGTACATTTACGTATTACTGGCTTTACATTATTTATTATATTTATATTTCCTAATTTTACATATTTACACATTTCTAATTTTATATTTATTATATTTATATTTCTTAGTTATATATATTTACATGTTTCTATTTTTATGTCATTACTTTTATAGTATTATATTTATATTTTTTAGTTATACATATTTATATATTTCTATTTTTATATTATTTATTATCTTTATATTTTGCAATTACATTTATTTACATATTTCTATTTTTATGTTTCTATTTTTAGATTATTATAGTTATATTTCTAAATTACATATATTTATATATTTTAAGTTTTCACTTGAGGATCCCCCATAAAGGATTTTTAGGGGGAGGGGCTTATTTTGGGGGAGGGGCTTATTGTGAGGGAGGGGCTTATTTTGGGGAGGGGCTTGTTAATACCTTTTACATTTTTATTATATATATTTTATTTTATATATTTTATTATATGAATATTTTCAATTATTTTTGTTTTTAAATATTTTGGTTATTTATTATATTTTTATTGTTTACTATAATCTTATTTTTCATTTTTATTATTTGACATTTTTACATTATTTATTATATTTCTATTTTTATTTATATTTTTATCACCTCATATTTTTTGTTATTTATTACATTTTTTTATTTATCTATTAACATTTATATTTACATTTATATTTATATTTATACTTATATTATTTATTTATATATTCTTTTCTTTACATTTTTATTATTTATCATGTTTGTATTATTTATATGTATTTATATTTCTTAATTATATATATTTATATATTTCTATTTCTATTTTTTATTTGAGGATCCCCCATAAAGGGTTTTTTGGGGGTTTGGGGGAGGGGCTTATTTTGGGGAGGGGCTTATTGTGGAGGAGGAGCTTATTTTGGGGGAGGAGCTTATTTTTGGGGAGGGGCTTATTTTTAATATTTTTCTTTTTATATTATTTATTAGATTAACATTTTTACTTATGTTTTTATTATGTCATATTTTTATTTATAATATTTTTATCGTTTCCTACATTCTTATTTTTCACTTTTATTTAATATTTTTATATCATTTATTATATTGATGTTTTTATATACAATGTGTTATATTTCTGTTATTTATTATACTTTTACTGTTTACCATAATCTTATTTTTCATTTTTATTATTTATCATTTTAATTTTATTTATTATGCTTATATTTTTATTTATATTTTAATTATCTCATATTTTTTGTTCTTTATTACATTTTTCTTTTTTATTTATCTATTTATATTTATATTTATATTTTTATTTTTATTTATACTTATATTATTTATTTATATATTCTTATTTTTTACATTTTTATTATTTATCATTTTTACATTATTTAATATATTTATATTAAATAATTTTATATATTTACATATTTACATATTTCTACTTCTATTTTTTATTTCAGGATCCCCCATAGAGGGTGGGGGGGAGGGGCTTATTTTGGGGGAGGGGCTTATTTGGGTAGTGGGTTTTGGGGGAGGGGCTTATTTTGAGGGGGAGGGGCTTTACCTCCACTCTCCTGGTTGTGGGCGGGGCCTCCCTGTGTGGGGGCGGGGCCTTGTGGGGGTCCCGTGGTCGTCGCCGGCAGCACCCGCAGGAGGGGGGAGGGGCGCGGCCCCGGAAGGGGCGTGGCCAAGGCCGAAGGGGGCGTGGCCAAGGCGGCGGCGGGCGGGGGAGGGGCGAGGCCGTCTCGGGGCGGGGCCTGGGGAGGGGGTGGGGGAGGGGCGGGGGGGGGTCCCTGTCGGACCACGATCTTCACCACCCCTCCCCCACCCCCCGCGCTGTTCACCAGCGGCGCCGGAACTGCGGGGGAGGGGAGAGAAAAAGGGGTCAAAAAAGCCCAAATTTAACTGAAATCACCCCAAAAAATCAATTAAAAAGTCACCAAAAAAATCGGCTCAAAATGAACTAAAAAATCCCCCAAAATTGACCAAAATTTCACCAAAAATCCCCCCCAAATTAACTAAAAACTCAACAAAATATTGGCCAAAAATTAACTAAAAAATCACGAAAAATCCTGCCTAAAATTTACTAAAAAATCACAAAAAAATCTGCTCAAAATTAACTAAAAAATCACTAAAAATCCGCCCAAAATTAACTGAAAATTCACCAAAACTCTGCTCAAAATTAACTAAAAAATCCTCCCAAGATTCACTAAAAAATCACAAAAAATCTGCCCAAAATTAACTAAAAAAGCCCCAAAAATCTGTTCAAAATTCACTAAAAAATCCGCCCAAAATTAACTAAAAAATCACCAAAAAATCCGCCCAAAATTAACT
>NW_020924330.1:0-645 GCF_003984885.1 Neopelma chrysocephalum | reverse complement strand
AAATTAACTAAAAAATCACCAAAAAATCCGCCCAAAATTAACTAAAAAATCCACCCAAAATTAACTAAAAATTACCAAAAATCTGTTCAAAATTCACAAAAAAAATCCACCCAAAATTAACTAAAAATTAACTAAAAATCTGCTCAAAATTAACTAAAAAAGCCTGCCCAAAATTAACTAAAAAATCACAAAAAAATCCGCCCAAAATTAACTAAAAATTCACCAAAAATCTGCTCAAAATTAACTAAAAACTCACAAAAAATCCCCTTTAAATTAACTAAAATCTCATCAAAAAAACTGCTCAAAATTAACTAAAAAATCACCAAAAATCCTGCCCAAAATTAACTAAAAATTCACCAAAAAATCTACTAAAATTAACTAAAAATGAACTAAAAAATCTGCCCAAAATTAACTAAAAAATCACCAAAAAATTTACCCAAAATTAACTAAAAAATCACTACAAAATCCGCCCCAAAATTAATTAAAAAATCACCAAAAAATCCCCCCAAAATTAACTAAACCCCCCAAATCCCCCCATTCCACCCCCAATTAATTAATTACCCTTAATTAACCCCCTCAATCCCCCCAATCTCCCTCAAATCCTCCCCAAACCCCCAATTAATAATTTACCCTTAATTAACCCCC
>NW_020924329.1:0-11760 GCF_003984885.1 Neopelma chrysocephalum | reverse complement strand
GATAAAATAAATCAGGAACAACATCTAAATCCCAGCCTGCCTGGGAAACAAGGGCAGGAATTTCTAATTTAAAAAAACCACTTTTGGAAGACTCAGGAATTCCTTGGAAGTCAGGATTTTAAATCTGCTTCCTCTGCTCTGATTTGGTAGGGAAATGGGAACAGGTGAAGTTCCTCCTATCCAGGAATTATCTCAATTTAGTGGCAGTAATGATCCAGAGTAACTCAGGTTTCTCTTGTATTTGACATTAGAAACTCGGAGCACACGTTTTCTGTGGAGCTTTTCAGTGGAGTCAGGAAGTTTCAATGGAATAAAAGAGCCACAACTGTTGGAATTACAAAATTCAACTTGGCAAAAATCAGGAACTTTACTTACAAATCCATGGAGGAGGAGGAGGACACCAGAAACACACTCCAGCTCAAAGCAATGATTTATTGGAAATGGCAGTAAATCAGACTGACAGTCTCTGGTTATGGTCAAGCAATTATCCAGGAGTCAGAGAGAAAAGGGGGAATCTTGGACCGGGATAAGGCCTTCCAGTGGCTTTGCTTCCTAGTGGCTCTCTCCTTTTTTGCCAACTACCTGGAAGAGGGAAAAGAAAATAGGAATAATGTTTCACAGCTCCTGGGCAGGACTCTTTTGGTTCTGGTAAATCCCAGTGCAACTCAGTTCCAGTGAGGGAACCCAGGAGCGTTACGGGAGCACCTGCAGGGATGGGAATCCCTTCCCGGGGTTAGCAGGGATGGGAAACACACACAAACCCTTCTGTTTAGTGTTGAACACAGCAAGGCTATTTTGGGAGGAGTTAGGAGACGGGAACTGCCAGAGAACACTCCAAAATCCAGGTCACACGTCAAGCATTACACCTTAACACACTCCAGAAAACTCAAGTGGGAAAAAAAAACCCTGGATGCTCAGTTTGAGGCTGCTCCTTTCCTCGGCATCCTTTCCACGGGCTTCCCCCAAAATACTGACCTTATAATGCAGCTCAAACCCGTACAATAATCCAGGAATTCACAGATATTCCAAAAAAAGCCCAAACCCCCTCAGTCCTGAATCCATGGACCCACTGGAAGCATTTTTCCTGCTCCTTCCCCTTTTTAATTCCTTGTCAATCCGCAGCAGGGAGGAACTCTCTCCCACTTTCACCTCAAGGAATCCCTAATCAGGGGCATTTCCAACTAGTAATTCAATCTAATGCTCCAAGGCAGGAAAATTCCAACCTGGCAATGTGGGGGAAGAAGAACAAAATCAGATAGAGTCAATTAATCCAGTTAAAAAAATACAGTTAAACTTGTCACAGAGCAAAATTTATCCCTGCTGTGCTTCCAAACTGTGTCCACACACAGATTAGGCAAAGAAATCAGGAAAAGAGAAAGGAAAACCAGAGTTAAAAGATTAGGGATTAGGTGTTAGGAAGTATGGAATACCAAAGAAATGTTCGATACCAGTCGGAGGCAGAGAGGGACAAGTGGCCCATGTGAATTATCTGGAAAACCCAGCACATGGATATGGATATTTTGGCATCTCAGCTCAAACCCCACCCGTTTTCTGCCCATCCCAGCCCACAATCCCACAGGAAATGTTTATTAAACCCCCAGGTAGGTGGGTTTGATTCCCATTAAGATATTACAAAGGAGCCTTGGCAGAGCATCTCCACCAGCCCCACAAAATTAATCTGGGACAGGACTCGTTGGTGTGACCTTAAAATGGCAAGTTTGGGGTAAAAAGGGGGCAAGTGAAGTGTTTAAGGGCTGGTTTGGAGCAGGGAGAGGAGGGAGGGGCTGAGCTGGTGAGAGGGGAGTGCAGGAGGTGCTGGGGCTGTGGGGAGGGCAGGAGCTGAGCACAGGGAGGGAGGGAAGGAGTGCCAGGCCACACCGATCCCATCATTACTTTTTAATTTCTTCTGCCCTTTTAGTTCTTTGGGAATGGGGAGTTAAGCTGGAAAACAAACAGAAGGAGCGTTACAAGAACCAAAGCAGCAGCAAAAGGTGTAAAAATGTTCAGTGCAAACAGGCAGGTCTGAGGAGAACCAAGGAATTTACTCCAGAGGGGGCAAAATATATCCCCCACCCTGTCAGGATTTATCTGTGGCTCTTCCCACTACTCTCCAGGGGCTTAAACAGCAATTTTTTGCCTGGTGTCCCTCTTTTCCACCACTCTAAAGACTTCCCTCCTCCTCAAACTCCACATTTGGGAAGGAAAATAGGAATGTCATGGGTAGTGTTGATGAGGATCCGACTGGGACACATCAGCCATCCCTCATCCAGCCCTGCTCCTCTGTTTGTGAGCACTTCCTTCCCATCCTGGCCTGCCCAGCACAACTCCAGGAGGACTGTGGCCACACACATTGTCTCCTTTCAAACTTCAAAAGCCACAGAAACCAAAAAACATGAGAAGATCACAAAGATTCATAGTTTGGGGAGAAGGGGGAAGGTCTGCAATCTGAATTAAGTTAATTTTAGTCCATTAGAACAACTTTTTAATGACTTTGAGCTGCAGTGAAAGGCAGCAAAGCTTGTTAAACCTATTTATTAACTTATTACCTGCAAAGAAATTCAGTTTTATGTTAAGGTCAAATGTTGCTGTTATAAATTAAGTAGGTGCCAGGTTGGTGTTAGTGCTCTAACCTTCTGAAAGGTTATTTGTAACATCAGTTGTGGTGCTCTCAGTGTTACTGGTCACCTCCCCAGGAGTTTGCAGCAGCATTTCACAAAGGCTGCTAATTTTTAAAGCAGTTGATTTTAAAATAAGACTCTTTACATTAAAAGGTTCAAAAAAGGGAATCCCAAACCCAAGATACAAGTCTCAGCTGTTAAAAAATAACATTGCTGTCGGTGTTTAGAACTTGCCAGCCCCTCAAATTTTCACCTATACATTCTTACCACTGATTCTTACAAAGTTAGTGACCAAAACCTTGTAAAAAGTGGGTTTAGGAGCAGGACTCACTCGTTTGAAGTCGTTCATGTTTGTGGCTTGCACTGGAGTGCCAATAAATGTGAAATATGTGATTCGTGTTGTCTCCTCATCACCATGATTGGACTGGACAAACAACTGAACAGGAAAGAAAGCCAAAAAAAAAGGAGTTAAGCTCTCCATCTCTCACTTAATACATAAAGCATGAGGTGCTCGAGAAAATTACCCAGATTAACACTTTTGTCCCAACTATAAAGGTCTCTAACACTCAGAGGAGCTCCTGTCCCCCTAATTTAAATAATTACATATAGAATGCTGGTGCCTTCCTGGCAGCCTGTTAAAACCCCACCCAGCTGGGATTTTCCCAGCTTCCACTTCCCCCCCGAGGCCACAATGAGGAAGCCAGAGCAGACTGTGAGAAGCCCCAGCCCAGCCTTCCCTGGGATGCCCTTCACCATCAGTGATGTCTGTGCAGCCCCGAGTCACCCGGGGGGTTCCCCCTGAGGGTCCAGCACACTGAGGAGCCCCCAGGGCAGGGCAGGGCACTCACAGTGACACTGTTGACGTTCTGGAACTTGACATAGCGGAGCTGGATGATGCCATCCTCCCTGATGTCCTCGGGGCCCAGCTCCAGGGCCTGGGTGGGCTCGCTGCGCTCCGCCTCCTCGAAGTCCATCGAGCGCGGCAGGTTGATGAAGATCTTGATGTATTTGGGCCCTTGCCCTGGGTTAAAGGAGAGGGGTGGGATTCCATTTGGGTGTTACATCCCAAAATTACACCTAATTATGAATTTTACGTGATTTCATGATGTAAACTGAGCTACTATAAAAAAGGATCGTCTCTCAGTTGCTCTCACCTTAATCCTCGGATTAAATCCAAGAGTCTCTCTGCAGTGCATCAAACATTAATACTTTTGTTTGTGTATCAAACATTAAGAAACACTTCCATTTCTGTATATAACCATAGTAATTATACTTGCATATAGAAGTATAACAATTCCTTATATTTGCACCCCACCCAACACCCAGACCCTCCACTCACCGTTGTCTGGCCCCTGAAGTTTCATAGAGTAAAGCTTGACAGGCTGACTGAAAGCTACAGTGATGAGCAGCTGTGGAGGGAGACAGAACAAAAACTCCAGCATTAAACACTGTTTTCTTCACTTAAAAACCCACTTAGCACACAAAACAGGGATAAGGGAGCTTTGGAGTGAAACTCTGTGGTCACTTCCCTCTACATTTTGGCCCTTTAAATATCAGCGAACGCTTTTCCGACTGGAATTTTTTCGCTTTGTATCCTGATTTTTCTGCTGCAATCCTAGGACGACCCTGGCCCCCCTGCCTGCCTGTGGCTGCCCCCCGTGCCAGACCTGCTCGTCGCAGTCGGACTCCAGGTAGGAGGGGTCCTTGCGCAGGCAGTTCTCGAAGCCGTGCTCGTCGCTCTCGTTGAGACACTCGCACCCGGCCTTGTTGATGAAGGGCAGCAGATCCATCTGGGAACAGGTCATAAACTATTTTTTATTTGATGTATTTTATACCCTTGTCACCTTTGTTGTTCTTTGAAACCTAAAGTGAACACTTTTACTGCCCTTTGGCAAACGTTAGAAAAATAAAATATGAGACGCTTTTACACTTTTTAAAAAAAATGTTTGGAGGGAGGCAGGTTGGGATGGGTGAGAAAAGCAGGGAAAACTTTATGATAAACAGTAAATTAATCATTTTAATGACTAAGGAGATTTTTCACGCTTATTAAACGTGTGCCTGCCAATATTTAATTTTTTTCTGGAAAAGGAAGCCCAGATAAGTGATTTTCTGAGACAGCTTTGCCTAAAATCCTATTATTTGACTTGGAGTGTGTTTAAAAAGGGAAGATTTTTTTGGTATCCAGGCATTCCACCAAAAGCCCTGTGAGATACACACGTATCCTTTGGGGATGTCTGTGTCCTCGCTGTTCCCAGGGTCGTTCTCCAGGTGCTGTTTGATTTTGTCCTCCAAGCCCACGGCATCTGCTCCCTGGTATTGGTCGATCCGCACCTTGTTCCGGAAGAACAGGAACGTGGGGGTTGCTGAGATGTTGTTGGTGGCAGCTGTGCCCTGGGAGGCAGAAACCAGTCCCCATTCATTGTCTGAATGACCCTCAAGTCAGTCACCACTGGTCCCACTCATAATATTGATCTGTGGCATTTTTGCTTTTTCCCCCTCAATAATTACACCAATATTCGGCTGGAAAGGCTCCTTTTAAGTCCCACTGGTGCTAGATCCTATTTCTAAAGTATTATCTTAATAATACAGGCAGCAGGAACTGATAACCTCTCTGTACACTGCTTAAATGAAGGGCAGCACTGCAAGAAAACTTTGCTAAGCAGGGGGTTTGTTCTCCTGACTTGGGAGAATTTCACATTATGGTTATTTGTGATGCCCCAAACATGGCAACAGCCAAAGGACAGCCCTCTTAGCATCCAGCTTGAAGGGTTTGCCTTCAGATTCCCCAGTCTCTTGCTCTTTATCTTCCAACTGAAAGTGGTTTTTTTTCATACCAACCTGGCACTGATGCACATCCACCTCCAAGAACGTTGCCTGGGGGTATTTGTTACTCAGGGCATTGAAGGCTGGAGCTATCCTTAAGCAAGGGCCACATCTGTGAAAACAACACTTGCACTTAATTCCACTTTCATTTTCTTTTTCAGTGCCTGCCCCAAACGGAATCAGCACATTCCTGCTCTTCCTGGTGCAAAAATAACCTCCCTACCTGGCTGCCAGCTGCTGATACAATTAAGGATGAGGAGTTAATTCCCAGCTTCCATGTCACGTGAGGGGCTTCACCTATTCATTAATACTCACTCATATCTGCAACTTAACTGCAGCATTTTTAACTGCTCAGTGAAGTGACATGAAGGAGGGCAAAAGCAGAAAAACCCACTTTTAACAGAAAAATCGTATCATTACTCCCCATCACATCCCATGGAAAAACAGCATTTACATAGGACTTAAATATTTAATGGTGATAATGTATCAAAGCTTCAGGGATCATAAAATTCTTACAACAATAAATCTCATTTATCCCCACATTAATTTACGGGAATAACTGGTGACATTGTTATTAACATGGCCCTGCTTTCTGCTGATTTAACTCCATCACCTCGGCTGAAAATATGTCATTTGTAATTATTCCGTGCCAGCAAAAGTGTGGTAAATGTCCAGCTGCAATTATTCCTGCAAAGGGATATTCTCACTGGGAAAAAAGAAATTAAAATCACCCCCCCCCCAAAAAAAGTAGAAAATTAGCTAAAAAAAACCAGAATTCAGCAGCAGCAACTGGACAATACCGAGGTGCGCCCTGAAGCCCCAAACCCCCCGAGATCATCACCATTCACAGATTAACGTGAATAATTCAGGTTTCTTGGGTCACGAATTCACCCAGATCCCGCCGAGGAGGGGAGGAATCTCCCCCTTTCCCGGGCCAACAGCGCGGGGATACAGCGAACTTTGGGAGGGCAGAGGATGTTTGGAGAAGTTTGGGATGTTTCATTGCTCACAGCAGCTCCCCGGCCCGGGACGGGGTTTAAAGCAGCGCCCGATCCCCTCCCGGACCCGCGGGCTCGGCGGGAAAAGGGGGTTTAATGCAGGAATAGGAACCGCGGCGCTGCCGCTGTGCCCACACCCGTGTGTCACACAGGGCCGGGTACCGGCAATAAATAACACCAACACGGGCTCTGCGGAGCGCGGCGGGAGCGCGGGGCCGCCCCCACTCACCCCCTCATGGTGAACTTCACCACGGCCAGGCGGGAGCCGGCGGCGCTCAGCTCGGGCTGGAACTCGGTGTCGTTCGCGATCACCTTCACGCCCGCCATAGCGGCCCCGGCGGCGGTGCGGCCCCGGCGGCGACACCGGGTGCGATGTGCAGCGTCACGGCGGGCAGGGCGCCCGGCATGCACCGCTGGCGCTGGGCTGGCACGGACACGGGCGCAGGCGCGGCCGCTCCGCCCGCCCGCCGCCCGCCATCGCCATCTTGGGGCGGGCCGGGGCGGCAGCGCCGCCATTTTCGGGCAGGGCAGAGAGATGCGGAAGACGCCATTGTCCGCCATGTTGGGTAGGGGCGGTGCCGCCATCTTGGGGCAGGGAAGAGAGGGGCGGAAGACGCCATTGTCCGCCATGTTGGGTTGGGGCGGCAGCGCCGCCATTTTCCGGCAGGGCAGAGAGGGGCGGGCGATACCGCCGCCGCCATTCCCCGCTCCCTGGGAGCGCTGAGGGGGGCCCGGCGGTTCCCATGATGGCCCGGCGGTTCCCATGGTGGCTCGGCGGCTGCGCTTCGCGGCGATGCGTCCCGGACAAGGATCAGGGAGCCGGTGAGAGGGGGATAGCGGGCAGAGAGGGGCGGAAGACGCCATTGTCCGCCATGTTGGGTAGGGGCGGTGCCGCCATCTTGGGGCAGGGCAGAGAGGGGCGGAAGACGCCATTGTCCGCCATGTTGGGTAGGGGCGGTGCCGCCATCTTGGGGCAGGGCAGAGAGGGCGGGCGATGCCGCCGCCGCCATTCCCCGCTCCCTGGGAACGCTGAGGGCGGCCCGGCGGTTCCCATGGTGACCCGGCGGTTCCCATGGTGACCCGGCGGCTGCGTTTTCCGGCGATGCGTCCCGGACAAGGATCAGGGAGCCGGTGAGAGCGGGACAGCGGGATGGAACGAGGCGGGCACAGCGGGAGCGGCCGGGCGAGCCCCCGGCGGGGATGCTGCGGGGTCCGCCGCGGGCCGGGGGATCTGCGGGACCGGGCGGTGCCGGGACACGGGGATACCGGGAATATATATATATATGGAATATATATATATATATATGGAATATATGTATATATATATGGAATATATGTATATATATGGAATTTTCATATATATGGAATATATATATATGGAATTTATATATATATGGAATATCTATATATATGGAAAATATATATATTATATATATGGAATATCTATATATTGAATATATAGATATATGGAATATATATATTATATATATGGAATATCTATATATATGGAATATAAAAATATATCTATACTGCTTGGGATAACTGTCCTTCCTGACAGTTTGAAACAGGAAAAGCCTTTGTGGGTTTGATGTGTCATCACGTGAAGCACCAGGAAAACCTGGGAGCAGCTTCCAAGGGGTCAATTAACTGCAGTTTGGAGTCCCAGATTATTATTATCTCGTCCTCTGCCTTGCTTTGGAACCTCCTGCATATCCAGGGAAGTGTTTTAATTGTCTTCCCCCCATTAGTCCTTTTTCTCTGTGCCCGAGTGGTAAATAGAAAGTATAATTTCTAATTAAATTTAGAATAATTAGATTTTTATAAAATGCATAAAGAGCCCATTCATAGCTGGTTTATACTACTTAATGCTATTTTGCAGTATTTTGGGGGCAGATTATTTTTGTGTACACCAGTATCCTGATGTTAATTCCTTATTTAATGGCAATAAAAGTGTTTGGGAAGAGCAGCTGGAGTGTGGCAAGTTGTGCCAAGCAGGTTTGGTGCCACGAGAGCAGCTTCCAAAGCCCTTGAGTGTTGGAGAAATGTCCAGGGGAACCGGTTCCCTTTTTGCAGGGAGGCAGTTTGCAAGGACAGAGGGGTTGCTGTGCTCTCCAGCAAAAATAGTCCCCTTGGGATGTGCAGGGTGAGGAAATGTTGGCCACGTGTGGGCTGGAGAAAAGGTGTGTGGGTGCGTGTGTGTGCAGGAAGGGGGTTCTGGTGCCACTTGAGCTGCCAGGGAGCCCAAAAGGGCACAGTTGTGTGAAAAAGGCCAAAGCTCTGTTGGCCTCTGTTGACACCTGCCCCAAAGGAGATGCAAATTTCCCCCCCTTGTCTGCAGGTTTCACAAAGCTCCCAGGAAAGGAAGTTTTAGATTCCAACTCACCTTTATGATAAAGGTTTCCTTGCTCTCTCAGCAGGATGTCGAGTGCCACCGTGTCCCTGAGGTCACCCTTTCTCCTGCTGGGAGAGCACGAGGTGGATGGAAAGGATCCCCAGGCATCTGCAGGCACGAGGGACTTGTTCAACTGGGATTTTCCTCCAGCCTATGGTAAGATGGACTTTCAGGGTCCCACGGGTCAAGGGCCAGCTCTCCTGCTGGAGTTCTTGTGTGCTGGATTGGAACACAAAGAGCAAACCTAAAGTCAGGTCTGTTCTGGAGCGTGTTCCACTTGTGCAAAGCTCCTCAGATCCCCGGAGCAGTCTGGGACACTGGCAAGATCCCCCTGCCTTTATAAATGAGGCCTTCTTGTGGCTTCCTACCCGGACACGTTGGTGGGTTCCAAAGAAGGACTCTGGAAATCCCTTTTGGGAGCAAATTGGGCCCCCCTGGAGGGACAGTGCTGTTGGTGCCCCCCGGGCTGGGGCACCCCGAGGACTCCAGCGCGCACCGAAAGGATTATTCGGGGAGATCATCTGGGTGCCCGGCCCTGGGGAGCTCAAAGCAGGGTCCCTGGAATGGCTTCAGGCATTCCTGAGAGTATCCCAGGTGTACCTGTCCCTGCTAGATGTGGAGCTCTCTAATGGACTGTAATTGGGTTATAAAAGTGGTGCTCCAACTGCAAAAGAAGTGTGGGATTGGGATTGAGAAATGAGCAGTGATGGTACAATTGGCTGTTTTCTCTGGAATATAACTGTAAGAGCTCCAGGAGTGCCAGGTGTGTGTTCCAGTCCCCAGCATTTGGTTTGCACGTGTCCTGGTCAGACACAGGTCCGACTTCCTCAGTCCTTAACACAACAGAAGGAGAATTGAGGACTGGCACTGTTAAGGGGATTGGTGTGCCAGGGGTCAAACTGGGAAAATATTGGGTAATTCCCGAGTTTGTCTGTTTGCCAAACTCACCCAAACCTGTGCTAGGAAGAGATGGACTGGAAAAGTTGAGGCAGAAATGAAATTGAAAACTGGGGCTATTGACACTGTAATTGCTGAAAGTAAATGTGTCCAAGCAGCAGCTCTTGTTGTGCAGGGAATAGCTCCTGTCAGCAGCAGGGTCCCGACTGACGTGGCAGCTGCAGTTGTTCCTGTGGTGTGGGCCAGTGGAATTCCAGGAGAGTGGAAGAGGGCGGAACCTGTAGGTATTACCCCTAATGTGGGATCTGTCTGGATTCTCTCTGGAATGTGGTCCATGTGTAACAGTTTCCCATGGCTGTCTGTGCAGGTGGAGCAGTGCCCCAGTGTCCCGTGGGATCCCCGAGGTTGGAAAAGCCCTCTGAGCCCCCGGGGTGCAAGTGCTCCCCCAGCCCTGCCCAGGCCAGCCCAGCCCGTGTCCCCAAGGGCCACAGGAGCAGCATCCCCTGGGGTGAGGGCTGTGGGCACTGCCAGTGTCCTTGCTCCTGGAGCGGGGCTGGGGGTTCCCAGGGAGGCTCCAACAGCCCTTCCCTTGTCCCCGGCCTTGCCAGGAAGGATGGCTGGTGTGAGAGCACAGTGTGCAGGGCCAGCAGCCCAAAGCCGCCCTGGGGACATTTTCCTGCAGTTCAGGGAACCTCTGCTTGCAGCACCTCCAAGTCCTGCGTGCTCAGCACCTCTTCCTGGGGGTTTGGATGCCCTTGGAAAGAGATTTTGGGATATGCCAGTGAATCCAGTGAGTTGTGCCAGCCAGAGAGCTTTTGGCTGCCCTAAATGTAGCTTTTAAACCTCAGCCCCCTGGGGTTTGCAGTGTTTGACCAGGACAGAGTGAGCCAGGATGGGCCAGCCCTGTCCGTTGTGAGTTCTCCTCTCTCAGAGGAGGAACCCCCACTGTGCTGTCCCTCGTAGGGCTGAGCGAGGCTGTGGATTGCACTGCAGAGCATCTGCAGGCTCCTGCTGCTTGGGGCTGTGGTGTTTGGGGTGCAGGAAACACCCCTGACTGTCTGACCCGGGGCTGGATGTGCCTTTGCAGGAGTAACTCGGGCTGGGGATCCCACCCCCCAACGCTGCTGACGGAGACCCGGGGCCAGCAAGTCCCTGCAGCTCCAGGGAGAGAAGAAATGAGTTCAGAAGGAAGAACAGGTAACACTCCTTGACTGAAGGAATCCTTTTCTGCCCAGAGCTGTCACTGGGAGGGGAAAAACCTTTGCCTGCATGTGAACTGAGCTGTCAAAGAGCCCAGAGAGGTTTGGTTTCCCAGTGGAAGGCAAACCTGGGGGTCAGTCCTTGTCTGGTGGCAGCTCTGCTCTGTGCAGCTGCAGCACCAGCTCGGCCATGAGATGTCTGCCCTGAACAGCCATGAAATGCAGCCCGAGACAAACCTTCCCAAGCTGGAAAGAAAAGTCCCAGAGGGTGGTGGCAAGGGCTTTCTGCCAGGCGTGGGCACTGCTGAGGCTGGAATGATTTCAGTGTGTTTGTTGTCACTCTGCTTGCCCAGAGCAGAGTCGGTGTTCCCTGGATTGGATGTGGAGGGTGGAGGTGTCTGTTGGAGAGGAGAGAAATGTCCCTGCTGGGTGGTGTGTCCTCGGTGGGCAGAGAACTCTGACCTTGGCCTCGTGGGTCTGTGGCTATGGACTCCATGCAGGGGTGGCAGTGGCTCAGGGCAGAGGGAGCAGGGGCTGACAGTGGCACTGGATGTTTGTATCCGATGTGTTGGATTGGGTTTGGTTAGTACACAAATATTATTTTTTTTTTAAGTAAAGGAAAATGTTGCTGAGACAGGTGTAGAAGTGGATACTCCCAGCTGGGAGGAGTCCCCTTATGGTATTTTGGCCCCTGAGTGGTCGTGTCATGCTTGATGTGAGGACTGGACTCCTGTTTGAAGGAGGCAGAAGCCCTTGATGTAGTGCAACGTTTCCAAAAGGCTTCAGGAGAGAAAGGAAAGGAGGTGTGTCCTCCTTGCAGCCCTTCCCAGCCC
>NW_020924328.1:0-2425 GCF_003984885.1 Neopelma chrysocephalum | reverse complement strand
CTCCACCGAGAAGATCAACGACCACCGCGCCGTCGGCATGGCCATCTACAACGTGGCGGTAAAAAACACCCCAAAACCACCCCAAAAACAACCCAAACCCACCCCAAACCCCACCTGGTCACCCCAAACCCCACCTGGTCACCCCAAACCCCCGTGGGGTGACCCCAAATCCCACGAGGTGACCCCAAACCCCCCCCGCAGGTGCTCTGCCTCATCACGGCGCCGGTGACGATGATCCTGAGCAGCCAACAGGACGCCGCCTTCGCCTTCGCGGCGCTGGCCGTCGTCTTCTCGTCCTACATCACCCTCGTCGTGCTCTTCGTGCCCAAGGTGGGCTTGGGACCGACCCCAGAGACCCCACAGTGACCCCAAAACCCTGCAGTGACCCAAAATCCTACAGTTATCCCATAAATCCTATAGTTATCCCATAGATCCTACGGAGATCCTATAAATCCTACAGTGACCCCACAGAACCCACAGTGACTACACAGACCCCACAGTGATCCCAAAACCCTGCAGTGACCCAAAATCCTACAGTGATCCCATAAACCCTACAGTGATCCCATTGACCCTACAGTGATCCCATTGACCCTACAGCCGTCCCATTGATCCTCGAACCATCCTATTGACCCCACACCCCCCCCGTGGACCCCACAGTCATTGTTTTGGGGTCAATCCCCTAAATGCCCCAAATGCAGATGCGGCGCCTGATCACGCGGGGGGAGTGGCAGTCGGAGCAGCAGGACACCATGAAAACGGGATCCTCCACCAACAACAACGAGGAGGAGAAATCCCGGCTCCTGGAGAAGGAGAACCGGGAGCTGGAGAAGATCATCGCCGAGGTCGGGGGGGGGACAACCCCAAAAGGGGGGGCTGAGGGGCCCCAAATAGGGGTTGGGAGCCCAAATGGGGTTTGGGGGATCCTGAATGGGGTTGGGGGAGCCTAAATTGGGTTGGGACCCCAAAAGGGGGTTGTGGGACCCTAAATGGGGTTGGGGGAGCCTAAATTGGGTTGGGGGATCCCAAAATGGGGTTGGGACCCCTAATGGGGTTGTGGGATCCCAAATTGGGTTGGGGGATCCCAAAAAGGGGTTGGGACCCCTAATGGGGGTTAGGGGACCCTAAATGGGGTTGTGGGACCCCAGATTGGGTTGGGGGATCCCAAAATGGGTTTGGGACCCCTAATGGGGGTTGTGGGACCACAAATTGGGTTGGGGGATCCCAAAATGGGATTGGGACCCCTAATGGGGGTTGTGGGACCCCAAAATTGGGTTTGGGGGACCCAACATGGGATTGGGCCCCTAAACTGATGGTTCGAGGACCTCAGATGGGATTTGAGGGCTCGGGGGGGGACCCCGGCTGAGGGGGGATTCCCGTCGCCATTCCCAGAAGGAAGAGCGGGTGTCGGAGCTCCGGCAGCAGCTCCAGGACCGGCAGCAGCTCCGCTCCCGCCGCCGCCCGTCCAACCCTTCCCGGGAGAACGGCGACAACAACCACTTCCCGCCGGGATCGGGGGGAGCCCCCGCGGCCCCCCCGGGCGGGGGAGGGGGGACGGGACCCCCCTTCTACCAACCCAACCTGCCCCTCGTGCGCTGCCTCGTGTCCGAGCAGGCCGAGAAGTTGGGACGCGGGAATTGCGACGGGAGCCGCGTCCACCTCCTCTACAAGTGACCCCCTCCCCCCGGGGGCGGGGCTTAAACCGGGGGCGGGGCCTCGACAATTAATTGTTAATGAGGGATTTGGGATAATTTGGGGTGTCTTGGAGGTGGTTTGGGGTGTTTTGCTCCCCCCGGAATTCCAGGAATTCAATGGTGGAAAAGTGGGGTGGGAGGGGCTTAGGTCGGGGGTGGGGCTTCTCTGACCAATTATTAATGAGGTTTTTGGGATAATTGTGCTGGTTTGGGGTGTTTTCCCCCTTTCCAGGAGTTCCAGGTGTTTTCCTAGGATCAAGTGGAAAAGTGGGGTGGGAGGAGCTTAAATTAGGTGGGAGGGGCTTAAATAAAGGGGGTGGGGCTTAAATAAAGAGGGAGGAGCAAGAGATGAGTTGGGAAGGTGGGAAGACCCCTCAAAATTCCCCGAGGGTTGTCCCGATCTCCTCTACAGTCAAAGCCCCCAGTTATCCCAGAAATCCCACAGAATTCCCATAATCCTGCAGTTATCCCATAAAACCTGCAGTTATCCCAAAAACCTGACAATCATCCCCAACCCCCCCAGTTATCCCAAACACCTCACAGTTATCCCAAAAATCCTACAGTGATCCCAGAAATCCCACAGCATTCCCAGAAATCCCACAGTGATCCCATAAATCCTACACTCATCCCAAAACCCCCAGTGATCCCATAAATCCTACACTCATCCCACAAATCCCACACCGCTCCCGGTGCCTTCCCACCCCCTCTCCACCCGTAGCAATTCCCAAACGTCC
>NW_020924327.1:0-1098 GCF_003984885.1 Neopelma chrysocephalum | reverse complement strand
CCATTCCCATCATCCCCATCATTCGCATTCCCATCATCCCCATCCCCACTATCCCCATCATCCCCATCCCCATCATTCCCATCATTCCCATCATTCCCATAAACCCCATCCCCATCATCCCCACCCCGGTCATTCCCATTCCCATAATTCCCATTCCCATGTTCCCCATAATTCCCATTCCCACCATCTCCATCATTCCCATTCCCACCATCCCCATCATCCCCATCCCCATCATTCCCATTCCCACCATCCCCACAATTCCCATTATTCCCATCCCCACCATCACCATCATTCCCATTATCCCCATCCCCATCATTCCCATTCCCACCATTCCCATCATTTTCATCTCCATCATCTCCACCATCCCCATCATCCCATCATTCCCATTCCCACCATTCCCATCATTCCCATCATCCCATCATTCCCATCATCCCATCATTCCCATCTCCACCATCCCCATTCCCACCATCCCCACCTCCATCATTCCCACCAATCCCACCAATCCCACCATCCCCATTCCCACTGTTCCCGCCGCTCCCACGTGCCGTTGATGAGCTCCAGGGCCTCCTCCTTGGATCGGGTGATCTTGTCCTGCCTCCAGGACGAGGGTCTGCGGGACTGGTTGTGCTTCACCAGGAGGTGGGAGCAGCGAACCCGCCCCGGCTCCGACCGCGCAGAGCCCCCGGAGCCGCCGGAGCCTCCGGAGCCGGAGCCGGAGCCGTGCGGCCGCTCCCACTGGCTGGCGTTCGTCAGGTGGTTGAAGTAATAAACGCGGCCTGAGGGAAAGGAGAAGGGCCAAAAAGCCATTTATTGACCCAAAACATCCCTTTGGCGACCCGAAACGTCCATTTATTGACCCGAAACGTCCATTTATGACCCAAAACGTCCATTTATGGACCTGAAACGTCCCTTTAGTGACCCAAAACATCCATATATTAACCCAAAACATTCCTTTAGTGACCCGAAACATCCATTTATGCACCCAAAACATCCATTTATGGACCCGAAACATCCAGTTATGGACCCGAAACATTCCCCACTTGGCGACCCAAAAAAATCCAGTTCGGGACCCAAAGAATCGATTTTTTGGGCCCAAAA
>NW_020924326.1:0-4296 GCF_003984885.1 Neopelma chrysocephalum | reverse complement strand
TCCTCCTCCCCTTTTCCTTCCTCCACCTCCCTGGTGCCTTCCAAGTCTGTTTGAATTTTTTTTTTTTTTTCCCTTTCTCCTTCCCTCCCTCCCTCAGCATCTCGAGCAGCAGAAACTTCCCTCGGGCCCAGGGACCCCCATCCGGCTCCCCCTGGAACGGGATCTCCCCTCTCCACCCCCGCACTCCCCTCTCTGCCCCCGCGGGGTCTCTGCTGCGTGTTTGGGGCTGCAATTTGCGAAGGATGGGGGTTTTTATATATTTGAGGATTCGGCTCCAGGGCTCTGGCGGAGGGACTTAGGGAAGGGGAGGCTTCCCTTGCCAGCCTTTGCAGCCCCTTTGCAGCCTGGCTGGTGAACATGGAGAGAGGGGAGAGCTCCTCTCCCTTCCCACAGGGATGAGTGGAAGGGGCTCCAGACCTTCCTGGTCTGAGGGAGATGCTCCTGAGACAAGGAGGGGGTGTGGGGCAGGGGGATGGAGGTCCTTCACACAGCGGGGCTGGAGAGGGTCGTTTGATCATAAAGGGGGGAACTGAGCCGCAGGGAAGTGGAGGGGGCTGCCGGGAGCGGGGTTTGTCTCCGGGGATGGTGGTGGGAGGGGCAGCGGCGATGAGACGGGAGCAGGGGGACTTGAACTGATAGAGCAGAGGGGCGATTTTTTGGGGGACACGTGTCTTGGGGAGAGTGGGTGATGTGGGGGAGCCTGGATGATGCTCCTGAGGTCTCAGATAATGAGATTTCCCCTCCTTCCCCAGCCTAACCCCCGGACCTTAAAGGGTCTCCTGTCACACCTCCGTGTCTCAGTTCATGCCATATCCTGGCAACCTCCACCCTGGGCTCCTGGGGAGGGATCCCCCACATCCCGTGTCCCTTTGGGATGCCATGGCCAGCCTTGGGTCCATCCCTGAGCTGGAGGAACCTCTGGCTGGGTTAAACCTGCTCCCCCATACCAGGGCAGTTTCAGGGCATCCCTCCTGCACCCACCTGGGGCTGGGGGGTTTTCCCATCCGTGGGTGCTGTGCCCACCCTGGGCAGTGTGGATCACTCTGCTCTGAGGTGAGCTGGCAGCAGAAAGCTGGACAGCACGTTGTGGTTCCTTCTTTCCTGGAGGGAATCAGGAGATCCAAGGTGTGTTACCGGGAAGGGGATGATGGAACACATCGCCTTGGAGTCACCACCCTGGGGGAACCTGAGTTGTTCCTTATCCTGGGGAGGGGGGGGTAAAGATGTTTCTCTACCTGATGCTGGTGCATCCACAGGGAGCTGGATCAGGCTCCCAGCCACAGCCTGTGCCTCTGGAATGGCTGCAGCCCAGGGCGGGTTGCAGACGGATCGATGGCAGGGCAGTGTCCCTTGATGGATTCCTGGCCACAGCCTCCATCCATCTTCTCAGAGCCACTTTGTGCCTCTGAAGCACGGCAGAGGGCAAGGGGGGAGCAAAGTGCCTCCTGATCTGCTGCACCAAGGCACAGGAACTGCACCCCAGCACGTGGGGGTATCCACTGACCCCCCCCAGGCCCCACAGGGTAAATGTTCCTCACCCAGGGAACAAACAGCACAGCCAAAAAATCTTAAGGCATTAGCTGGGTTTAATCAATTGTGTCGCTGCTTTGGCAAAGAAGTTTGAAAATATGTAAAGCTCTGGTAAATTTGGGAAACTCTTTGTTCCTTAAAGCTCTTAACACCCCTCCCCTGCCAAGTGATGGGATGGGACGGACTCCAGAGCCACCCCTGTGTTACCTTTCACTTCAAAATGCCCAATGGAAATGGAAAACTCTCCAAAAAGGGCTCAAGAAAGCTCTCCACCCCCCTTGAGCAGCCTGGATTCATCCATGTAAATCACAGAATCATGGAATGGTTTGGGTTGGAAGGCACCTTAAAGATCATCCAGTTCCAACCCTCTGCCATGGGAAGGGACAACTTCCACCGTCATGGGTTTAGGACACAGCTCCACACTCTGGTTTTGGGGATCTGCTCAGGGCTTTGTGCACCCCAGGGGACAGAAGGGACCTTGCTAAGGGAGACCCCATTCCCACACCAAGAGCTGAGGATCATCCTTCACCATCTCAGCCTGCCCATGGCCACCAAGTGGGACACGTGTGATGGCCACACTCTCCTCAGGTGCCCAAAATGGGAGAGATGTGGGAAAAGCAAAAGGGAACACCCACTATTTTTAGTCAAGGAATTGGTTGCCGGGGACATGAAGATAATTCCTTCCCCATAGATCAGGGAAAAGGCTGCAGTGCTGTTTGAAGGGCCTAATTGAGGGGATTTATAGTAAAATGCAACTTGTCAGATGTGGCAAAGGAGAAATAAAACAGTCCCTGAGACAAGGAAATCAGTCCATTCGTCATGGTTAATCTCCAACTCCTCGGTGAGGAGCAGAGACAAACGTGGGAGATGGGTATTAGGGACAGGGAGAATGAAGAGAAATATCAGATTTCCAGGAAGGAGGGAGAGGAGTGATTTGCTCTGGCTTATCTGCCTTTGGTATACTAGTCTTATTCTGTGTAACTGCACATGGTTTGTGTCTGAGCTGCTGTGGGGGGCTGTTTGTGGGACTTACAGCACTGCCCTGCTCCCACACTGTCCCTGCACCCTTTTTTGGGGAAAAACTCCATGTGTCCATCCTGCACAGTGGGGATGAGACTGGGCTGGTCCCTGCACTGGGGGAAGGGGGCACGTGTGTCCCCACTTCCCACAATTCCAGCTGGGACACCTGCAGGACAAAATCATCCTGGATGTCACGGGCATGTGGGTCAGGTTGGTGAGGAGTGGAGTTTGGCTTCTCAGCTGAAATCACACCTGGGATCAGCAGCTACCTGTGTTTCCCCACGTGTGTTGGGGCTGTTTCTGAGGTGGAGGGAGCTCTGGGCCCGGGGCAGGGAGGGCAGCACGTGGAGCTGCCTCAGCAAGGGCAGGCTGAGCAAAAACCCAACCCAACCCTGAGAGCTTCTCCCAGGGGACTTGCTTTTTTTTTGCCCTGGTTTTAAAATTAATTTGGAGGCTTTCTGTCCTGTGTCCTTTTCCCTCCTCCTAAACCCGCTCTCAAAATCCACCTGACAAAAGGAAGTGGTTGCTGGGGTCGTGTTTCCCTCATTCCAGGTCACCACCTCACATAATCATGTCCCAGATTTGGGCAGCCCCGTTGTATTTGACTGCTCTGTGTCTCCTGCCTCATCCCTGCAAGTCCTACATCTACTCTGAAAGGAAGAGCAGGAAAGCTCAAACCTCAGCCCTGCTGGATCATTGCAGGGAACAAAGCCAAAGGCTTGTTATTCCATCACCAGGCTCCTTTAGTGGTTATCACCTTGGAGCTGTGCTGGCAGAAGGTTTTCCTGAAGACCTTGTGAAAGGCTTGGGTGGCCCCTGGACCCTTCAGGCACCTGTTCATCCCCTCAGACTCTGCTGGAGGTGCAGGGAGAGAAAACCAGTGTCCTCCCGGGAGAAGGAGAACTCCCACACAGCTGGGGCTGGGTTTTGCTCTGACTCACTGCTCCATGCAGCAAACAACCAATTCCTCCAGCACATGGATAATTCCCTCCTGCCGCTCCTTCTCCCCCATCCCACATGGTGTGCATTGATGGGAGATCCCACTTTAACAAAAACATGGGAGCTGCAAACTAAAACAAGCAAACTCCAGGAAAGCCACACAGATCTGGGATCTGACTGAACCTGCCATTTGCTTCCCAAGTTTCTCAAAAGACTTTGCCATGTTTTTCAAATTGCATCAATTTTGAACAGAAAGGAGAGACACAAAAGCTTTTGTTTTGCTGCTAATTAAACCTCAAGGCAGAATGCTAAACTAATCATAATAACAGACATAATTATTATTTCTCTCCTTCAAAGCTGAGCCAGCTGAAGTTTTCCAAGCAGCATTGATGGGCATTTCCCATCAAACACAACACCGTGGTTTGTGGTTGGGAAGAACTCCATGGTTTTACTCTGGAACCATCAATGCCATCAATCCACCAGCTGAAAGTGGCTCTGTTGTCACACCCTGTGTGACAGGGACATGCAGGGCCCTGTCAGCCTGGAGCCTCCTCAGGGCTGTGTCTGCAGGAGCAGCACAGGGACCCAGCACAGGGACCTGCACTGGGGGCTGCACTGGGGGTGAGGCTGTTGCACGGATGGACACGAGTTCCATGGATGGACCTGAGTTCCATGGATGTACATGAGTTCCATAGATGGACATGGGTTCCATGGATGGACCTGAGTTCCACGGATGGACACAAGTTCCATGGATGTACATGAGTTCCATGGATGGACACGAGTTCCATGGATGGACACGAGTTCCAT
>NW_020924325.1:0-2285 GCF_003984885.1 Neopelma chrysocephalum | reverse complement strand
AGGAAAGCTGGGCAGGCCCCAAGGCTCCTGGGCCTCTTCCTTGCCAGCCCTTTGCCCAAGGCCCCCAGGCAGAGGTGGGGCTCAGCCCCTGCACAGCAGTGGGGCCCAGGCTGAGCCCCAGGGACTCCAGAGCCAGGCGGCCTGAGCTGTTCTCCCTGCAGCGTCTGCCTGGGGCAGCCCAGCCAGGCCTGAGTCTCTGCAGGAGAGGCCAAGCCCAGCCAGAGAGGGCTCAGCCCTCTGAGGCTGCACTCACTCCAAAAGGAGCAAAACATTGGCCTAGAGGACATCCTGCCCCCAGATGGAGAACTGCAATTGGCAAGAATCCAAAAGTCAGCCCCCTCCATTCTTCAAGGAATCTTTCGACCTCTTGATTAAAAGCATCCAGGACTCGGCTCCCCCAAGTTTCTCTCTGGCCAGGGTTTGCAGGGGCTGCTTGGCAAAGGGAAGCCCTGGGGCCCCAGTGCAGATGGCTGGGGCTGCACTCTGGGGCTGTGGGCCTTTGGCTCTGGGCTTGCAGGGGCCAGCAGGAGTCAGGGAGCCGGGCTGGGGCCGAGGGGCAGGACTGGCTGGGCTTGGCTCTGGTGCCTGGCCCAGCAAATGGAAGTGTCCCCATGGGGGCAGCTGGAAAGGGCCCAAGAAGGAAATGCTGCCCCAGCGCAGGCTGTGGCAGTGGGGAGTGTGCAGGGGGGAGGAGGCTGGGCCAGAGCAGGGCTGGGCAAGAATGGCCAAGGCGCGGGTGGGTTCTCCCCCGGCCCCCAGGGCCCAAGCCCTGATGGGAGGGCCTTGGGCAGGGCCTGGTGCGACTGCAGGAAGCTGCGAGGCAGCCGAAGGGCCGTGCTTTTGGCAGGTGGGGTGACAGGCCCAGCTCTCTGCAAGAGAAGCTGAGGGCTCGGAGCCAGAGAGGGGATGAGAGCCGGGGACAGGCTTGGGAATTGCCAGGAGGGCTTTGGAAAGGAGCGTAGGGGAAAGGGATGTCGAAGAACAAGTCCCTTAGGAGAGTGTTCTGGTTTGGAGCTGGCTCTCTGCCAAGTCTCCAAACCTTACCACAACAAGTGCCCCCCCCAACCCAAAGCAAGGGAGAAGAGGGGAAAAAAACCCAAAGAACCGAAAACGAGAGAGAGACAAAGCAATAGATAGAAATAGATTTACACTTCTATTACAGTTCTGTACAGTTGAAATATATCTACAATTTCACAGGCAAAAGGGAAAGGGGAAGGGAAGAACAAAAACCAAAAGAATATATATATATATATATATATATCTCCCGATCAGTAGCCCAAGGTCTATCAACTAAAATAATTAGCAAAGAATATCTTACTACTCTCCTTGGGACAACGGAGAGTCCCGCTGGAGCGACTGCCGGCAGCCTCCGCCTCCCAAGGTCGACAAGGCCTTACCAGGCCTCACTCCCCAACCCGACAGACTCAACAGCAGGGAAACCTGCACCTCCAAAGCCGCCGGAAGGAAAGAGAGCCAAGGCCTTTCCTCCCTCCTTCTTCTACCCCAGCTCACGTCAAAATCGTAGGGAATACCGGGGAAATCTGGGCCCTTCCTTGGTTCCAAACTGGTCCCCAAGGAAGGCCTAGACCAAACTACCCCAGAGAGGGAAGCAGAGAGGCTGAGTTTTGAGCCCAGCACAAAGGTGTGCAGGGCAGAGCAGAGAAGATCCCCCCAGAAGATTCTTGTTGGTCCATCTTGGCAGTTCTGACAGGCACTTCTTGTCACGGCCTATCCTCTCCATTCCAGAATAGGCCCTGGCAACCAAAGAACCAACCCCCCCCACCCTAGTGCAGACCAACCCATGTGCTTTGGACCCTTTTGTTATCCTATCCATTCTGGCCTATCCTCTCTGTAAGGAATTAGCTTGTGTGAACCTCTGAGACGGCAAGGCCATGGGAAAAGCAACAGTGTCTTTGATGTGCTCAAACTGGCTGATAAACTGGAGGTTGGCATTTACAAAACAAAGGCAACTGAAGAGCCACCTGTATAAACAAAGCAAGGGAGTTGAGATGATATCACCACTTAACTAAGTACCAATAATGAGCTTAATCCCTGCAATATGTATGAACCCATTATAGAGTGTATATTAAGCTGTTGTCAATCTACAATAAACGAAGTTTGTTGATTCTCACATTGAGCGTCTCGTGCCTCCCTCATCACGACACCTCTCCATCCCGGAATAGCCTCCAGAAACCAAAAAACCAAGCCCCCACCATGGGACACTTCAACCCCATCGGTGTGTGCCAAGGGCTCCTTTGTGATGTCACGGCCTATCCTCTCCATTC
>NW_020924324.1:0-6287 GCF_003984885.1 Neopelma chrysocephalum | reverse complement strand
GGGGCTGCCCTGGACAGAAGGAACAGTGACAGGTTCCCCTGTCCTACGTGTGGGCACCTTGTGCCACTGAAGTTGGCCAAAGCAATGTCCCAGCAGCCTCCAAGAAGATCCCACAGCTGCTGCCCTGTCCCTAGGAACTGCTCCACTGGAGCCTGCAGTTCCCAGCAGGAATCTCGGTCACCTCTGGCTCCTCAGAAGGAACCAGGGCTTTGTGTCTGAGCAGGTCACTCCTGGCTTTGGTCTTCCTTCATTCCCATGGGAGCTGGGACAAGGAGTCACCTGCAGGGGCCTGTTTTGGGCCCACTGAAGTGGGGCAGGAGGAATCCCAGCCCATGGGGGTTGTGGAGGGAGCTGAGTGTCCTTCTGGCCCCAGCTCTGCAGAGCCACAAGGAGACACCTCTGTTGACTCAGCTGAGTCCCTTCCCTCAGGGCAGGTGAAGGAGATCCCTCCTGGGCACTGTCTGGGTTTCCTGTCTAATGATGGGACATGAAAAGGGGACTCTTGGACTTAACTCAGTGTGTGTTTGGAGAAATGACAGTGCTGAAAGAAGTGTGTGTGCCCAGCTGAGAGAAGGAACATGATGATTTCCTTCAGCTGTGTGCCAGCAGGTTCCCCTGGAGCCCCAGGGACAGCTGGAGGGAGCCCAGAGGGGCAGAGCAAGGGCTGCCTGGGGCTGTTGCTGTGCTGCTGAGCTGGGCCGGGCTCCTGGCACACAGGGAGCTCCTGGCAAGCAAGAAGAGCTTCAAAGAGACAGCTCTGCTGGTGAGCAGCTCCTCTGCACAGCCCAGCAGGGCTGAGGGCACTGCCTGCAGCACCCAGGGCACAGGAGAGAAGGCAGAGAGATGAGAGGCAGCCTGGGCTGGGAGGTGACTGAGCTCTCACTATGGGAGAAACCTTCCCAGGATTTGAAGGAAGAATTCTCTGGATGTAGGAAAGTTCAACTTGCCTTCCTGGAGGGATCTCCTAAAGCTGCCACATCCCACAGCTTCTAGGATCTTTCAGCAGGACTCTCCCAGGTGCTGCAGTGCAGAGGAAGTGGCCCCATGGCAGAGCAGGGCAGGAGCTGCAGGCAGCAAGGGCAGAGAGGAGAAGGGAGCAGGAGGTTGAAGGGATCCTGGGGTGGGAGGACAGGGCAGAGCTGCTCAGGGCAGGAACCTTGCCAGCCCTTTGCCACGCTCAGGCTCTGGCTGCAGAGCAGTGCAGGGGAGTTCCTGCAAGTGCCTCTCCCAGCTGCCAAATGGCCCCAGTGGCAGGAGCTGCCAGGATGGCTCTGCTGGATTTGCTGGGGTGCAGCAGGAGAAGCTGCTGCAGAGCAGGACTTGCTGCTGCCCCCTCAGAGGCCCAGGGCAAGAAGGTTCCCTGTGCCAGGGCTGGCTGTGGGCTGGGAAGGTGGGGGTGCAGCCAGGGGTGCCCAGGGCTGTGGTGCAGAGCAGGGTCCTGCCCCCAGGGCTCTGTGTGCTGGGGCAGGGACTCCGCTGCCTGCCAGGGGCAGCTCTCAGCCCGGCCAAGGAGCTGCCACGGGGCTGGGGGAGAAGGGCTGTGGGGAAGGAACAACTGCTGGGAGGGCAGAGCAGGGCAGAGTCCTTCTGATCTCCACAGTGTGCTGCAGGGATGAGGGCTGGTCACAGCTCCAGATCAAAGCAGGAAATTTCCCAGAAGGTATTTGCAAGAGGCACAGACAGACAGGGGGTACCTCAAAGAGAATGAACCAGTTCTTTCAGTGTTCTACTCTGGGATTTCTGGGTGCTGACTGCGACAGGGAAATCAATCTCTGAGCACAGGAGGAGACACTGAATCTTGAACTCTCTTAGATTAGAGGGGATTGAACCTGAGAGTATCAGACATCAAAACTGTATAAACGTTTCAGTGTCACTTTTTCAGCCCTGGGCCCAGGGAAGCAGCTGCTGGCAGGGACAGCTCCAGGCAGCAGAGCCCTGGGCAGGGAGTGGGGGGCAAGTGCCCCCAAGGCCTGGGGGAGGGGGTGTTCAGGCAGCTCTGGGGGCCCTTCCCTGCAGCTCTGCTGGGCACTGTGTGCTGGGCCATAGAAATGAGGATTCCTGCAGGGGAAAAGAACCTTCCCCAGGTGTGATGGTAAAAATAGAAAACACAGGTACAATTATTCTAAGCTCAGACTAAGCTTCTGCTCTGCAGCCCCAGCTCTTCTGAGTCATGGGTGTAGAGATGGAACTTTTGTATTCAAGGTCTGTTACATCTGACATTCCTTGTGTGTGTGAGAGCTCTACCAAAAATTTACATATCCCACTGCAGCAGAGCAAATCTGACTCCTTGGCAGTGAATTTGGTGACATTTGACACAGTCATTTCTTTTAGAAATGAAGTTGCTTTTTCACAGAGGTCTGTCTTAACTGTCCTTTCCTTTCCTGAACAGGCCTTATGCTAAGAAACAAATGCCCGACAGCAGCTCCATCTCCCAGTTCCTCCTCCTGGCATTGGCAGACAGGTGGGAGCTGCAGCTCCTGCACTTCTGGCTCTTCCTGGGCATCTCCCTGGCTGCCCTCCTGGCCAATGGCCTCATCCTCAGCGCCGTAGCCTGCGACCACCACCTGCACACCCCCATGGGCTTCTTCCTGCTCAACCTCTCCCTCACAGACCTGGGCTGCATCTGCACCACTGTCCCCAAAGCCATGCACAATTCCCTCCAGAACACCACAACCATCTCCTACATGGGATGTGCTGCACAGCTCTTTTTCTTTCTGTTCTTCCTCTCAGCAGAGTTTTCCCTCCTCACCACCATGTGCTACGACCGCTACGTTGCCATCTGCAAACCCCTGCACTACGGGACCCTCCTGGGCAGCAGAGCTTGTGCCCACATGGCAGCAGCTGCCTGGGCCTCTGGCTTTCTCTATTCTCTGCTGCACACAGCCAATACAGACACTGCCCTGTGGAAAAGGCCGGGTCTTCCACACCCTGCACAGCCAGTCTTGGAGCTGCTGGAATCTGGAGTAGGGAGCCGTCTGTACAGCTCTTAGCACGTAGCAGTGTTGAATTGCCAGGCCTACCATGGCGAGTCTGATGTCATCTGTCACGCCTCTATGGGCTGGAAGAGGCAGGAATGGAGACTACCAGAATGGGAAGAACGGAGCTCTCCATACAGCTCTGATGATGTGGAGCGTTTGAAGTGCCAAGTTTGAGACGGCAGGGCTGTCATCAGTCATGCCTTGAAGGGCTGGAAGAGAAAGAAAGAGAGCCAAGGTGAGAGGCCAGGGGTGTGGGGACGTGAGGAGCCCCTCCTGCCAGGGCCATCCCAGGCAGCTCTTGCCATGGCCAGGAGGGAGCAGGGCCCAAGGGGATCAGCTGGAAGGTGCCTTCCCTCACCCTGGCAGATGAGCTGCAGCTCTGGCTGCTCCTGCTTCATGGACCTGGCGGCGATCCCTGGGAACACAGAGGCTGTCAGGGCCCCAGAGGCACAGGTCCCCCCCATGGGGACGCCCCAGGGCTGGGCTGGCCCAGGGCGGCAGCAGGCCCCAGGCCACTCGGGGCTCCACATGCCCTGGGCCGCATCCTGCTGCCGCTGCAGCAGCCGGGGCTGGGGCGGAGAGGGACCCCGGCCTTGTGGCTCACCCAGGAACTTGATGGCCAGCTTTCGCAGGGGCTCCTCTGGGCTCTCCAGGTACGGCAGGGCCTGGCGCACGTACTGGCCCACTCGGCTCCTGTCCTTTTCCAGCTGCAAAGAGCGCCAGGGCAGGGAAGGCTCGGCTCAGGCTCTGCCCCTTGGCCGGGTGCTCCCTGCCCCCAGCACGGGGCTCCCCTGCCCGCAGAGCCCTGAGGCCCGGCCAGCAGCCGCTGGGGCCGGGCTCTGGGGGGAGCAGAGGGCTGGGTGCTCCCGGGGAGCCGTGGGGCCGCCCTGCCCCACAGCCCAGCTGGGCCGGGGCTCCATGGCAGCCTGGCTGCGGGGGCAGGGGAGCCTGGAAAAGAGCCAGCACGCCCCAGGGAAGGGAGCAGCGTGTGGGCCACAGGCACCGTGCCAGCCCCACACACTGGGCATCAGGGGCTGGGGATTTGGGGCCGTCCTTACCAGGCACTCGGCAAACTTCCATGGCTGCTCCATGGTCACCAGGTGCTCAAGATCCCTCCACTTCAGGAACCTGGCTGCACCAAACAGTGCTTCCCGAGAGGCCTGCAGAGCAACAGAGAGCGGGCCATGGCTCTGTGCCCCTCACTGTGGACACTGAGTGCTGCCAGGAAACTTTGGGCCCAGTGTCTTTTCAGGCCTGTGCCCCGGTGGGCCTGGAGAAGCCTGTGCTGAGGTCTTTTGCTCTTCCTTTGCAGCAGGAGCACAGCCAGCTGCAGCAGCTCTCCATGCTCCTCAAAGTTGCAGCCTTTCAGGGACGCTCCCTCTGCATTGGAGCGCAGCATCTTCACCCCTGGCAGGTTGGCACACTGGCACAGACAGGAGTCACTGAGAGCCGGAAGTGTCTCCCTTGGGGTTGAGCCAACCAGCGCTCCTGCAAAATGTAAACATACCAACAACCAGACCGGAAAAGAAGGGTCGTTGTTAGTTGTTGTTGGAGGAGAAGTGACCATGTTGTGAAAGCCATGAGCTGAGGGGCCCGGAGCCCCACTGGGGGCTGGGGGGCTACAGGGACTTGGAACAGTGTCAGACTGGGCTAAGTATCTGTAGCTAAGAGCCGGGGGAAGTTTCTCCACTGTAAGCAGCAACAGAAGCAGCGGCACAGACGGCAGCGAACGGAGGCGATGGCTGAAAGCCAAGAGATAAGGGAGAAGCAGCAGAGGTGGCATGTAGCCAAGGAAGACACAGAGATCTCTGATGGAGAGAGAGAGAGCAGAACTAAGCCCTACAGAGACAGAGTTTGGGGTAAGAACTGAAACAAACTCCCCAAACCCCTCGGAGACCTCCTAGAGAGGAGGAGAAGATGGACTCTTACTTGAGAGGAGTCTTGGAGTGCTACAGCACCGAAAAGAGGAGCTGAGAAGCTCAGGCGTCCTGGAGCTGGACTGGGACGACCAGAAGGAATGCGGAGGAGGGCTTCACCCCCCCGCTGTCGCTGCTAAGCTTGCAGCCTGAGATCAGAGCACGGGAGCTCTGCACGGGAGCTTGAATCCCCTGAGGATAGGGACCGTCACGAAGGCTTCTGCACTTCGTCATATGAGGTGGTGAAGTGACCTTTGTCCCGGCGAACACAGCCCACAGAAGAGAAAGACCCTCGCTTGGAGTCGAAGGGCCGAGAAGGGCTTGGAGACCTCCCTCGTGTGTACTGGCAGAGATCCAGCCACAGCTGCTGCATGGAAGGAGAGAGAGAGACTGCTGCCCTAGAGACTGCTGCTCTGAGAGCAGAAAGGATCTCCTCCTTCTTTCCTCCTGGACTTTTATTTGGAGGGAGATTTGATCCATTGTAAATACTGATTTATCATGTGTGATAAATTATGTGTGTGATATATTGTAATATTTATTTGTACAGTCATTGTAATATAATTCCCTTCCCCCCATTTTGAGTCTTGTCTGGTGTCTGGAAAACCCATCTCACACTGGGCTGAGATGTGGGAGGGGGGCTTGGACTAGGGAATTGGATTTTGAGGCTCTCAAACCATTACAGTGATTCCCATGCAAAAATGCTCCCTGCCGACCCAGGTTTCACTGAACACTGCTGGATGCCTTCTCCCGTCTTTTTCACCAGAAGCCACGTCCTTCTTCTTGCAAGTCAGCGAGTCCCTTGCCGCCAGCACTGCAATGATGCCGGGGGTACCAAATAACATTGGGCTCTGGCCACGTCTCCCCAACTGCACCACTTGATGGCTAATGGAAAAAAACTAAGCCTTTTGTGGCAGGAACCAGGACAGTTGTGTGCCTACAAAAAAAGGATTGAAAGACAAAAAGGGGAGACAGAGTCCGGTTTTAAATTTCAGAGGATACGTTTTATTTCCTCTCAGCAGCCAAAGCTACTGCAGGTCTAAGAGCTGTCTTTCTTCCAGTTCTTCTATCTGGTGAAGCTCTAAGAATGAAGGCCTCTCAGGTTTTTCTAAAGTTTCTCGTCTCTGCCGTGGAAGGCCTGCACCGGCAGCAGGGCGTGGGGTGAGCTGTCGGGGCTCTGTGACACAGGGCTGCCTTGTGCCCGGAGCCCACTGTGACACGGCGGCCAGCCCCCCTGGATGTGGGGGGATTGCAGGAGCCTTGGGGTGCCCAGTGCCAGGAGAGCAGCTCCCGCAGGAGGCAGCATCTCCCCTGGGTGCTTTGGCACCTCTGTGCCAGAGGATGCCAACGAGAGAGATGGCGAAGCTTTGCGAGAACACAAGTTCCCAGCCGCGCC
>NW_020924323.1:0-4146 GCF_003984885.1 Neopelma chrysocephalum | reverse complement strand
TACCTGGGAAAAACCTGCTCCAGCCTGGGCTTCCCTCTCCATGGGCTGCAGATCCCTGCCAGGACCCTGCTCCATCCTGGGCCTGCCACGGGGTCACAGCCCCCTTCCTGCATCCACCTGCTCCAGCGTGGGAGCCTCCATGGGCTGCAGGGGGGTCTCTGCACCCCGATGGTCCCCCATGGGCTGCAGGGGGGTCTCTGCACCCCGATGCTCCCCCATGGGCTGCAGGGGCACAGCTGCCCCACCCTGCTCTGCCCCACGGGCTGCAGGGCCTCAGCTCCAGTGCCTGGAGCCCCTCCTGCCCCTCCTCCTGTGCTGACCTTGGGGTCTACCTTGTTATTCCCATGTTCTCACTCCGCTCTTCCCTGGCTGGAATTCCTTCTTTTTCTTAAATATGTTATCCCAGAGGCGTTACTGTCACTCCTGACTGGCTCAGCCTTGGCCAGCGGCAGGAATTCCATCCTGGAGCCGGCTGGCATTGGCTCCACAGGACAGGGGAAGCTTCTGGCAGCTTCTAACAGAAGCCATCCCTGTAGCCCCCCTGCTACCAAAACCCAGCCACAGAAACCCACTGCACCCAGTTACTTCCACTTGCCCCAGGATGGCTCCAGTTTCCATCACTATGATCCCAGTCACTCCCAGTTTATGCCAGTTGCCTCCAGCATGCACCCTGTCACTCCCAGTTACTCTCAGTTGCTTCCAGCATGATCCCAGTTGCTCCAAGTATGTTGCCAGTTGGCTTCCAGGATGGCCCCACTGGCTCCCAGTTCCCCCCTGCGTAGTTCCAGTCCCTCCCAGTTTGATCCTGGTCCCCTGCAGTCACTCCCACTATGATTCCAGTATGGTGCTGATCACTCCCACTATGATCCCAGTCACTCCCAATAGGATCCCAGTTGCTCCCAAGGTGGCCCCAGTTGCTCCCAGCCACCCCCAGGCTGGTTCCTTTCACTCTCAAAGGTTCCCAGTCTGAGTCCAGTATGGCCCCAGTCACTGCCTGGAGGATGCCATTTGCCCCCTGCACGGTCCCAGTTGCGGGCCCCGAACGCGCTTGGCGGCGGCGCGGGCTGGCCCCGGGCACTGGGGAAAGGAGCGAGAGAATGGGAGCTTCGCCTGTGCCGACTGTGCCATGGTGGGAGATGAGAGGGGAGCCCAGAACACACAGAAGAGAAGGACAACTCTAAACCCGGGCAGATGGAGCTCGTTCAGCCCTGTAAGGCCGTCCAGCTAAGAGAAGGTCACTCTAAACAAACCCACGTCCTGAGGACCTCGCTGCCATCATCCAAGCTCGCTCGGCCCCGGCAGATGAACCTTGGGATTAAAGGGTGGGCTCAGTTCAGCGCGTGCTGTGTCTCACCTAAAAAATCCACTGCGCAGGCTCGAAGGCCTCACCCGCATTTGCAAAGCCCTGTGTCACCAGCACACTTGGAGCAAACGTGGGGAGAGACCTTTCCCAAATCTTCGTTTGCGAAGACTGGCCATGATGATGATGATGATGGGTCCCAGTTGCTCCCAGTATGATCCCAGTATGAGTCCAGTCACCCCCAGTATGATCCCAATAACTTCCAGACACTTCCAATACGAATCCAGTTTGATGTCAGTCATCCCCAGTATGGCTGGAGTCCCTCTTACACATTCCCAGTGTTATTGCAGTCACTCCCAATATGGTCCCAGTACAACCCAAGCAGGAGCCCAGCTGCTCCCAGTAGGACCCCAGTTCCCCCAGCGTGGTTCCAGTGTCTCCCATTCACCACTACTATGGTTCCATTCACTCCCAGAATGATCCCAGTCAGTCCCAGTATACCCCAGTTGCCTCTAATGTGCTGCCAGGTGCTCCCAGTATGATCCCAGTTGCCCCAGTTCTGGTCCTGCTGGATCCAGTCCAGGTCTCGGTGTATCCCAGTGTCCCCCCTGTCCCCCCACCCCGGTGTCACCCCCTTTTCTCTCCCCACAGAGCTCCTGAGTCAGCAGCGGCCGCAGCCCCTCCCCAGGGCCTCGGGCCCAGCCTGGACCCCCCCCTCGTCTCCGTGAGGATTTTGGGGGGGTCGTGTGTCCCCCCTCCCCTGCTTTTATTCTGACACCACCCAGCTGCTCCCAGTGATCCCAGTAAAGCTTCCCAGATCTCCCCAGTCCCGGTTACTGGGGAGCAGTGGGAGGAGGGGGCGTGGGGGGACCCACAGGGAGGAGCCGAGTTTGGGGGGAGCAGAACCAGCCCCGGAATGGATCGGGAATGGGTCCCCCCTGGTTTTTCCCCAATGTCAGCCCGTTCTGGGGGGGCTTTGGGAGAGCACCTACCCCTCAATAGGCACCCAGCTCACCCCAAAAGGTGCTGGGACCCCCCAAAACCTCCTTAGAGCTCCCAAAGCACCACCAAACACACTCAGAGCCCACCCAGGACCCCACCCAACCCCTTTTCTGGGGCAAATTCTCTGGGCACTGGTGGTGCTGGGAGCCCCCCCCGGCTGCGGGCAAGGAGCTCTCGGGTGAGCGGGGGGTGGGGAAGGGGGCAGTTGGTGGGAAAAGGGGGATCAGAGGGGATAAAGGGGTGGTGGGACTCCCCAAAAGTGTGGGGGGGAGGGGCTCTGAGGTTTGGGGGATGTTGGGAAATGGGTGGGAGAGGTCAGAAGAGTGGGGAAAGGGGAGGGTGGGACCCCCAAACTGAGCATGAGGGGGCTGGGGAGTGGGGGGATGATGTGGAAGGGGTGGGAGAGGGGGGAAAAAAGTGGGGGTTGAGACCTCAGTGATTCTGAGGATCACTCAGGGAGGGGCTGGGGATTGAGGGGGCCATGAAAAAGTGAGAGGAACAGGGAGAAGGGTGGAAAAGGGGGGATGGTCTGGAGGGTCCAACAGTCTCATGGGGGTCTTTGGGCACCAGGTTTTAGGAAAGGGAGTGGTTCCCCTGAGCTCCCAACTCCCTGTGGGGTTCTGGAGGCTGCTGGATCCAATCTCAGCCTTGGATCATGCCAACAGTTTCAGTTTAGAGGAATTACAGAGGTGTGACTGAACCATTTTGTCCCCCAGGTTTTAATGATGGCAAACCAGATCTATTGACAGAAATTAATTATTTAGGGTTACAAATGATCAGACAAAAGATCTTCATCAGAATTATTTACTGCACAACAGAAACACTAAAACTACCAGGAGTACAGGATAAGACAGGACAGTGCTCTACACTAAAGCAATTGGTGAAGCAATTCTACTCAAGCTGGCACAAAAGCAAGAATTCCTAACAAGAGATGGATGGAACTCCCCCAGACCAACGCTCGGGGGGAGATCTCTGCTCTCAACCTCCAGGACTGACCGCACAAGAAGGGTTCTGTTGGCAGAAGCTGCCCCTGGGAAAGGGGACTGGCCCTTTGTGGTCGAAAGGGATGGACTGACAGTCACTGGACTCCAGGGGTTGCCTCAGCACCAGGGGCTTCATTCAAGGTGGAAGCAGCAGCTGAAGCTCTTCCTGCAGTTGAGGCACTCACAGGGCTCCCTTACTGGTGGGTCTGTTGGTGTCTGGTCAAGTTAGAGCTGTGGGTGAAGCTCTTCCCACACTCCCCACACTTGTAGGGCCTCTCCCCTGTGTGGATGCGCCGGTGCCTGACGAGGGTGCCGTTCTCCTTGAAGCCCTTCCCGCAGTCGGTGCAGCGGAAGGGCCTCTCATCCGTGTGAATCCGCTCATGCAGGAGGAGACTGGAGCTGGTCTGAAACCTCTTCCCACATTCCCCACACGTGTACGGCCGTTCCCCGGTGTGGATGAGCTGGTGGGTGCGGAGGCTGGAACTCTGGTTAAAGCTCTTCCCACATTCCCCACACCTGTAGGGCCGTTCCCTGCTGTGGATGCGCTGGTGGATGTGGAGGTGGGAGCTCCGGCTGAAGCTCTTCCCACATTCCCCACACGTGTAGGGACGTTCCCCAGTGTGGATGCGCTGGTGGGTGAGGAGGTGGGAGCTGTTCCTGAAGCTCTTCCCACATTCCCCACAGGTATAGGGCCGTTCCCCAGTGTGGATGTGCTGGTGTCGGAGCAGGTGGGAGCTCTGCCTGAAGCTCTTCCCACATTCCAAGCACCTGAAGGGCTTCTCCCTGCTGGGAGGCTGCTCAGGGACCAGGTCACAGCTCCCCCTCAAGCTCCGGCCGCCTTCCCGGCCCAGGCTGGGTCTT
>NW_020924322.1:0-1539 GCF_003984885.1 Neopelma chrysocephalum | reverse complement strand
CACACCAGTCTCTCAGACACACCCACTTGAGGTGTGCGACTTACCTGTAGCGTAATTGGTTCCTTCTTCAGAAAACAAATCTTTTCAGAGGAGGGAAATTGATTTAAAAGGATATTTGTAATTAACATTATGAGTTCCTGGGGAAGCTGGACAAAAGCAGTTGCTTACGTTCCACACAAACTGGACAGTGGGCAGTGCCCTTATGTATTTTTCTCACAGGGGAAGGAGGAAGCAGAGCTGTAAACTGCGGACATTCTCTCAAAGTGAAACTTAGCTCAGGACAACAGAACACACATCCCCCACACCGATGGGAAATGCCCCAAATATCTGACACACCGCCACTGAGAGAGAGGAAATCAACCAACCAACCAACCAAAACACCCAAACAAAGTCAAAAGTTTGGCAGTTTGACAGAGGAGAGAAAAAAAACAAAAGGTCCCGTTCGGGGGTATTGAAGCACAAGTTTTTGGCAAAGTCTTGAATACCAAGACTTTGTCCTGTCTATCAAGATCAAGTGCAGAGAAGGAACCAAGGAAAGGTTTAGAGAAGGCTTGACAGCATGATACAAATTTCAAAAAGCATCTGTTTGACCAACAACATTCCACATCACAAACAATATGTGGAGTGCTGCAGTCCACTCTGGGACTCCTTGACTCTTCCCACATGACAGGATGCTTTCCGTATTTGCAGCAATTTCAAATATAATTTGAGTGCTTAAAGGTTCTGTGATTAGAGTTGTGAATAGTTCTGATCCCTGTCCCCACAGATATTATTCAAAAAGACCAAGCCAAAAGCTGAAGCAAAAGTGCAATCAAAGTCTCAACTGCGTGGAAGCATTTCTAGACTAGAAAACCAGAGATGGGAAGCTCTGTAGATGTGGAGGTTTGGTGTGTACATCCAGACACCAGAATGAGCTGTGTGTCACAAGAGGACACACCAGCTCTACACAGACTGACTGGGCAAGAGCACAAGTAGGGGAAGAATAAAGCACAGAGATGACACCCACCTCCTCAACTGCCCTTAAATATCCTGTCTGAAGAGGAGCACAGATCCATCATGGAAGCAGCTCTGGAAGCTGATACAGGTGCCCTACAATACCCACACACAGCAGGTTAAAGTGCTTCCCTCCCACAACAACTTCTCCAAAGCAGCGGCAAAAATGTTCATCAGTCTGCATGTTCCCAACTCTTATCCAACACATTCCCTAGGCCAGGCTGAAGCAGCACAGGGAACTGTCTCTGATAGGAAATATTCACAACTTCCTAGGACTTTGTGGCCATGTCAATACCACATACATTTTCAAGATCCAGAAGGCCTTCAACTCCACACCCTTGGAACGTGAGAAAAGATCCTGGGCAAAAACACTTTGTGCCCATCCTGCCTCCCACTTTCCTCTAGACATCCTCCATTCCTCACTCTGCAACATTTTTTCTCCAGAAAAGACCATCATCTCCCAGTCCTCTCTTATGACAGGAACCACGGTTTTCCCAAGGATTTCCAGTTCCCTCACACAAGTCTTCCCACTGCTCAAGGGCACCT
>NW_020924321.1:0-3629 GCF_003984885.1 Neopelma chrysocephalum | reverse complement strand
CCTCAATCCCATCCCCGTCTCTCCCCAATGCAACCCAGTCCCATCCGAAGCCTTCCCCAGTGCCCCCAGTCCCTCCCAATTGCCCTCAATCCCATCCCAGTCTCAACCCCAGTGCTCCCATTAAAAATAAAATCAAAATGAATTCACGAAATATCTCACTCCCAGTGCCCTCCCAGTGTCACTCTCAGTGCCCCCAGTCCCCTCCCAGTGTCCTTCCAGTTCCCATACTGGTCACACTGGGAGGCTTCTGGGAAGGTCTCAAGCAGGAAGGGGGGAGGGAGGGGGTTCCAGGGGATATTTGGGGTCCCTCAGGGGTTGGGGGGGGGGTCACCTCTGACTCCCCCCCCGGATCTCTGACACCCCCCCTCCCCTCTCCCAGATCACCCAAGACCCTCTGGGACCCCCCGGGTTGGAGATTTATGGATGGGATTTGGATCACTCCCAATTTTTGCAAAATTAAGGAACAGGACACGGAGCTTTTCCAATTTGTGTGTCTGGGGGCTCAGGATCCCCCCCCCCCCTTCTCCTCCAAAATTAATGAAAGGCACCTGTGGAATTCCCAACTTCCCCCCCCCAAATCACAACAGAAATCCTGGGAATTCAACTCGAATAATATTTTCTTTATTTACACGTCGAAAGAATTCCAAAGGTCGGAAAAACAAGATGAAAACACAACTCTACAGGGGCTACAGAGGGGGGGGGCGGGAAAAAGTGGGGGAAAAAAGGTGGGAAAAGCTGGGAAAAAGGAGGGGGAAGGGGGGGGGAAACCCCGAAAAAACAAACGGAAAACGGAGTAGAAAAAAATTGTACATTTTTCCAACGTAAAAAACAGGCCCTTCCCCCTCCCCTCCCCCTCCGGAACATGCGGGGGGGGGGTCTTGACATTCCCGGCACTTTTCCCACCCCCTCCCCCACTGCCCATCCTTTTTCCTCCCCAAAATTCCCAAATAAATTAACAATTAAAAAGGTCGAGGAGGGGGTTGAGCGACCCCTCCCCCCCCGTCATCCCAAAAAAAAATCCACCTGGAGGATCCCAAACTTTCCCCCCATCCCTTCCCCCTCACCCTCTTTTCCCAAGCTCTGGAATTGTCCAGCCCCTCCCCCACCACGAGGCTTTTTTTAAAATTTTTTTAATTATATTTTTTCTAAAAAGTTTTTTTTTAGTTTTTTTAACTTTTTTTGCTGTTTTTTTTCCTAAAAACTCTCCCTCCAACCCTCCCCCAAAAAAACCCCAACTTTTCCCTCCCCTTTTTTTTGTTGGAAAAAATTCCAAGCCGGAAAAAAAAAAACAAAACAAACAAAAAAAAATCACCCAAAAAAAAAAAAAAAAAAAAAAAAGAAAAAACCAAAACAAAACAAAAAACCAACAAAAAGCCCAAAAACAAACAGTAAAATTCCGCTGGAGGAGGAAAACGGGATAATCCCAAAATTCCCAACCTCATCCCATGGGATCCTCCCCCCTCTTCTCCTGCATTCCCAAAGTCCGTCGGTGCTGGAGGGGGGGGTGGGAGTCACCCCAAAATCCAGGGGGGGAGACTCGGGTCCGGTCCTGCGGAGCCCGGGAATTCCTGGGAATCCCTGGGAATTCCCAACTAACCGGAATCCGAGTCGCTGGTGTCGGAGGAGGAGGAGGAGGAGCTGGAGCTGCTGGAATCGGAGCTGGAGCTGGAAGCGGAAAGTCGGGAAGCTGCCACTTGTTGGGCGGATTCCGGCTTCTCATTGGCTGCGGGGGGGGAAATCGGGAATGAGCGGCAGGATACAGCGGGATCGGCACCCGGGAAACCCATCCTAACCCCCATCCCAACATCCCAGACCTCCATCCCGGTGCCCATTCCCAAAATTCCAGACCTTTCTTGGGGGGTTTCTTGGCCGAGTTTAGCTCTGACATCCCACCTCGACCCCCATCCCAACACTCCAAACCCCATCCCAGCCCCAAATCCCAACACGCCAACGTCCCAGACCCCCATCCCAAGATCCCAATGCCCCTTCCCAAGATTCCAGACCCTTCTTGGGGGGTTTCTTGGCCGAGTTCAGCTGCCCACTGACGTCCTGGAGCCGCTTTTCCAGCTCCCTCTTCTTCTCCAGCGCCAGCTCCTCTTTCGTCTTCCCCACCGGCTTCTTCATGGCTACAAAAAGAACCCCAGGAAAATCCCACTGGATCCACACCACTCCTCTGCCCCCCCAGATCCCTGGCACTCTCCCAACTCACTCTCGCTGTAGGGTTTCCGGGGTTTTTTCCGGAGGCAGGACAGGACATAACGCTCCAGCTCCCTCAGTGTGGAGGGTTTGAGGGTCTCGAAGTCGATCTCAATTTCCTCGGGATTGGAATCCCGCAGGGAAGGCTCCCGGGACTGGATGATGTGCACCACCCTTCCCAGTTTTTCCCCGGGAAGTTTGTTGATGTCCAGGCTCAGCTGGCGCTTCTCGTCGTAGGTCATGGGTTTGGATTCCTCCTCCTCCTCGGAATCGTAGAGCGATGGAGGGGCTGGCAGGGCAGGTTTGGCGGATTTCTTGGAATTCCTGGTGGGAAGAAGCACCCGGGGCTCCGTTGGCGTGGGCCCTGCTGGGGTTTTGTGGTTCCCAGGGAGTCTGGGGTGGTCCCACATGGATTTTGGAGCCCCATCCCCACATCCAAACCCCTATTCCAGCATCCAGAACCCCCATCCCTACCTCCTGAACTCTCATCCCCACCTCCAAAACCTTCATCCCAACATCCAGAACCCAACATCCTGAACCCCATCCCAATGTCCAGATCCCCCATTCCAGCACCCTCAACCCCCATCCCAACATCTGGAAATCCCATCCTGGCTCCTAGAACTCCCATCCCAACGCGCAGCACCCCAATCCCAACATCTGGAGCTCCTTCCCAGCACCATGAACTCCCATCCCAGCTCCCAAAATTCCTATCCCAACACCATGAACCCCATCCCAGTGTCCAGCACCTCCATCCTGCCTCCCCAAATCCCCATCCCGACACCCCGAACCCCCATCCCAACTCCCAGAACCCTTTGCCCCACCCTCCCCGGGCCTCCTTCCCACCATTCCTGACATCCCCTCACTTGGAGCCGCCGCCGCCTCCGGCTTTCCGGGCCCTCCGGAGCTGCGCCTGCCTCGCCCTCGTCTCCTCGTCCCTCCCTTTGTGCTTCTCTGACTTCTTTCTCTTCCTCTTCTCCCGCTTTTTCTTGGGTTTGGACACGGGGCCCTGCGAGAGGGCAGCCAGCTGCTCGTGCACGGCCCGCAGCTGTAGGGGGGAGGAGACACCGGGGGGGGGTCAGGGAGCTGATCCCGAGGGAATTCTGGCCGCGGGTCGTTCCCTGGGACGGCCCCTCACCTGCTCCTGCAGCTCCGCCAGCCGGTTGGCTCGTTCCTCCTCGGAATCCGAGCTCTCCTCGCTCTCCGAGGAGCTTTCCGTGCTGGTCTCGTCGTCCTCGTCGTCTTCATCGTCCTCGTCCTCGTCGTCCTCGTCGCTGGAAGATTCCTCGGAGGAGGATTTGGGAACGGGCAGCGGGGTGGACACGGAGGGAGCTCCGGCATCCTGCGGCTCGTCCGGCATTTTGGCGTAGCTGAACTCGAACACGTCCTGGAAGAAAAAGGGGAAATTCGGGATCGGGGTGGGAGTTCGCGGGGGG
>NW_020924320.1:0-1743 GCF_003984885.1 Neopelma chrysocephalum | reverse complement strand
CACTGTGCACATCCTGCTGCCTCCAGATTCCATTCTGGGGGTGGGAATCACCCTGTGGGGAGCAAAGAAATGCCTGGTTCTGCAGGAGCTGCAGATGCTCAAGGGGCAGCAGGACCAAGTCAGGGGCCTGGGGAGGGGCCTGGGGGAGCTGGGAAGGGGCTTTGGGGATTGGGGGTATAAACCAGCACAGACCAGGACAGACCAGTACCTCCTCACTGCTCCCCGGATCTCTCCTGGAGCTGGGACACGTTGTCGTGGGACACCTGAGTCCCCCCAGTGCACTCCCAGTACAGCCCAGTGCCCCCAGTACAGCCCACTGTGTTCCTGTCCCAGGGTGCCAGGTGACCCCTTTTAAGGAGGGTTGGAAGGGATTTGAGGGGGGGGCTGGGAGACATTTGAAGGGATCTGGGGGGGTTGGATGGGGATTTGGGGGGGGTTTGGGGGTCTTTGGGTGTATTTGGGGGAGTTAAAACAGGTTTTGGGGGCATTGGGGCATCAAACGGATCTGTGGGGGGAGGGGATTAAAGGGAAAATGGGGGTTAGGGGATATTTGGGGCAGGGGGGTAAAGGAGCCTGGGGGGGAGAGGAGGGGCTGCACCAAGAGCAGGTGAGTCCTGAGCCCCCCCCGGTGTCCCCAAGACACTCTTGGTATGCCCAGTTCCCACCTTGACACCCTGAGACCCCCCTGGTGTCTCCAATATCCCCAGGACTTCTCATGGCTCCAAATCCCCCCTTGACACAAAGGCCAATTCCACTGTCCCCAAACCCCATCCCTGATGTCCCCAACCCTCCATCTCACTCCAGGAGCCCCCCCAGACCCCCTGACCACAAAAACACCCCGCCCCCACACACACTCACAGAAAGGCCAAGGGCATCTGGGGACACTTTGGGGACAGTTGGGGGGCTTTGTGGGGCACTGGGGGATACTGGGACACACTAGGGGGAACCAGAGGGCACTGGGAGGGACTGTGGGGTAACTGAGGGACGCTGGGAGGGCACTGGGAGGGACTGGAGGTGAACTGGGGCACACTGGGGGACACTGGCAGAGAACTGGGGAGTTACTGGGGGATTACCAGGACACACGGGGGGACACTCCAAAGTTACTGGGCCACACTGGGGGTTTCTGGGTGCTCACTGGAGGATCACTGGGCCATACTGGGGGGCAGTGGGAGGTCACTGGGATACACTGGGTGGTTACCGAGGGGGTTACTGGGCCATACTGAGAATCACTGGGAGGTCTTTGGCATATACTGGGGGCACTGGGATCCCCTTACCCGGATGTGGTACATCTCCCCCCCAGATTTTGGGGGGCATCACTAGGACCACTTGGGGCTGGGAGATCCCCTGAACCCACTGCTGGGCTTTAGAGGACGCCCCAAAATCCCCTCACAACCCCTGAAATCCCCCCCTCGACCCATCGAAACCTCCTCAAGGTCCTCTCAAATCCCCTCAGAGACCCCATCCCTCCCCAGCACCCCCTAAACTCTCTCAATGACACGCAAAACCCACCTGGGGCTCCCCAAGCCCATTCAGGGACCCCCCAGTCCCCCTCAGGGACCCTCAAAACCGTCTGGGACCCCTTAACCCCCCCAGAGACCCCAAAACTGCCTAAAAGGTCCCCACAAAGCCCCCCAAAACCCTCAAACCTCCATCAGAGACCCCCAAAGCCCACCTGGGACCCCCCAAATCTCCTCAGAAACCAAAACCCTTCTCGGAGACCCCCAAACCCCTTCAGAGACCTTC
>NW_020924319.1:0-312 GCF_003984885.1 Neopelma chrysocephalum | reverse complement strand
ATTCAACATTTCTATGGTGATCTTGGAAAGCTGACTGAAACAAAGGAATAGCCATACACCCCCCCAAAACAGGGCAAACTACTGAGAAAAGGTTCTAGCACTTATGATAATGTCTATGTGGAAGAAATATCATTGGAGGTCAGCTCCACGCAGTTCAGTAAAGGTGTATGGTATGGGATTTATAATAAATGGAAGAAATTATTGGCAGTGGGGACACACAGTACCTTTTAAAAATGTCTTTATAGAAACTAAAATACATATGCAATTAATTACTTCCTCTGGCAAATTCTTCAGAAGTCTGTGTCAGGAAAG
>NW_020924318.1:0-2341 GCF_003984885.1 Neopelma chrysocephalum | reverse complement strand
GCCTTTCTAAAGTTATGGCAAAGAATGATTTTAAGCTCCCGTTTTGTCTAACACCTAAAGATTGGGACTTATTAGGCAGACAGATTTGGATGGCTGCAAATTCCAACGATGAAGCAGCAGTACATGCCAACATAGCTTGGACTCATATCTTAACAATTCTTGAAATGCAACAAAAAGATTCTGAGCCCCAACGAGAAAACAGCGCAGCTTCCCTCCGGGGTCTAAGAGAGGGTGGGCGACTACAGATGCCGCGGGAAACAGGCGAGGAGGGGCGCAGAGATTCCGTTCGGCAGCCACCTCGGGCAGGATCCGTCCCCGCACCCCCCCCGCCGTGGTCGGGACATGGCGGAGCCGCGGACTCGGTCCCGGATACAGCAGGAGGCTTTGGAACTGGCCAGCCTCAGCCCCCTGCGCAGATCGGACCCTGAGCGGCAGCCTCCCTCCTGAGCAGCATCGAAGCACCCCCGGCCCCGGCCCGGGCTCTCCCGCCGCGGCCGCCAGTGGAGCGAGGGGAGGAGAAGCCGCCCGCGGCCAGCTCCAGCCAGATCCCTGCCCGCACCCCCCCTCCTCCCCCTCCGAGAACGGGAGAGCCCGTCCCGCCGTTCCCGACACCGGGGTTTCCTCACCCGACTAACAACTGCGCTTTAAGTATTCATCCAGAGACACAGAACTTTATTTAATCGGCTCAGCAGCTCTCAGCAGGGAAACACCGACTGCAGTTTTCCCAGACAGTCTTGCAGCAGCAGCCTCCAGCTGCCATCACGGCGTGGTCAAACAAAGGAGGCGGAGACTTTCCAGCCTCCACCCACGCCGAAGCAGCGGCCGGAATTTCCGCGTTCCCTACGGATGCCGAGCGGGACGAGATGACGTCACCGAGCCCCCAGCCCTGCCTCTGCTCGGCACCAGCGACAGACAAGCCCCGGCTTTGCAGTTTTAACTCCTCTCAGCTACCTTCTGCAGCGTGCTGCGACATGTAGACAAACCAACAACTTCAGAACACCTCCATGACCAGACATCAGACTTCTTACAGCTTACAACTGGCTGCAACTGACCCAATAGAACCAGACTCATCAAACAACTTTAACGAATTTTCTCCCAATAATCCATTTTCAAATATGCCAAATAATTTTAACAATTCTGTTTCTCCAATTAACCCTTTTCTTTCTTCCACAGGAACCAACCATGCCAGTAATTACAATGGTATTAATAATATTGCTAGTCATGCTAATGGTTTAACTTTATTGCAGGCATATCCAGTATTCTACACCCCCAACAGACCCCCTGTATGGGACCCCTTAGCCATACCTATTATTAAAGATGCAAAAGAGGCAGTAACTACTTATGGTTTAAACTCAGCCTATGCAATGGGAATCCTGTCATCCTTGTTTTCTACCTTCATACTCACTCCAAATGATATAAAAGATATAATGAGAGCCTTATTAAGTAAGGTACAAATTACCTTGTTTTTAGATGAATGGAAAGCTTTAATTAGAAAATATGCTCATGAAACCAGTCCCACCTCCCGTAGACCTATACAAACCACAATACAAATGCTTTTTGGTGATGGTCCTTATTCTGCAAATACAGATCAGGCAAAAATTCCCAAACAAGACTTAATTGCTACTAGAAATATGGCATTCCAAGCACTACAATCAGTAGCTGATGCCTCTCAAACAGCTCCACCTTTCCATAATATAATTCAAAAACCTGATGAATCCTTTATTGACTTTGCAGAGCGATTGAAGGAATCTATAGAAAAACAAATAAATGGGAAAGAAGCACAAGATGCCCTGTTCCTGAAGCTAGCTATCTCCAATTCAAATGCACAGTGTCAGCAGATACTCAGAAATCTTCGTGACCCTACTCCTATGGATATGGTAAAAGCTTGTAAAGACATTAGCCCTACTGATAAATTAGCAAATAGTTTGGTCCAAGCCCAAGTGTCTATGACCAGCCAATTAGCTGAAGCTAATACACAACTGGGTAATCAAATTGCAGAAGCCACTCAGCAAATGGCAGAAAAAATGACCCAAGTCTTAGCAGCAGCCTTAGACCACTCCAAAATTATATGCCATAATTGCAAACGTCCTGGTCACATAAAGGCTAACTGCCCAAAATATAAAACCCCCAATCCTCAAAAAAACACTCCTGGCATTTGCCCCAGATGTAAAAAAGGGCTTCATTGGGCCATAGACTGCCGATCCCTATTTGACAAAAACGGAAATCCATTATCACCCAGGCCTATTCACAAAACACAGAATTCGGGAAACGGGCTAACCAGCGCTTAGAGCGGCGCGTGGACATAAAAAGCTCTTCCCAGCAACCTAATCTACCCCTCTCA
>NW_020924317.1:0-8931 GCF_003984885.1 Neopelma chrysocephalum | reverse complement strand
GCAGTCTCAGAAATGAGCACAGGATCCTGGGCAGTGCTGAACCTTCCTTTGGGGCTGGGCACTCTCCTGTCCCAGCCCTTGGCTTCTCTGCAGGAGGGCTCCTGTCCTGCTCTGTCCAGCACAGCTGCACCTCTGGGTTGGCACAGGGGAGACTTCCCAGAGCTGCCCTTTCAAGCAGCGCTGCCCTGCTCTCAGCACAGATCTTGGTGGGGTTTTTAAAGATGAATCTGTGTGTGAAGTCATCTTCAAGGCAGCCCAAGGGAAAGTGCAGGGCAGATGGGAAACACACTGAGAGGCACTGCAGCTCTCCTGGCTCTGCAACAAGCAAGGGAGACCTCAGCCCATCTGCCTGTCCTGTCTTAACGCTCTTCAGATTTGTCATCAGAAAAATTTGTCTCTAAAAAAACAATCCCCAGGTGTTATGACTGTAACCAAAACAACCAGTCAAAATTATTTGAAGGATATACTGTGCCTCTCTCCTGCAGCACAAATTGCTCTGAGACAACAGTCCAGGAATTCAAATTTTCCATCAAAGCTGGGTTCCATGTGACATCCCCTGTGGTCATGAGAGCTGTACCAAACCAGTTCCATGTCTGCACTGCAGCAAAGCAAAGCTGAGTCCTTGGCAGCACATGGCCAGACCTCCTGCTCCTCACAGCACCCTGAGAGAGCACAAACCAGAGAAAAGAAATGCCTTGACTTGGAGGGGATTTCCCTGAAAACTGCACTGGCTTTGCTGAGAGGGGACTGTCTTAATTGTTCCCTAGGCTTTCCCTTTCTGAACAGACCCTGTGCTAAGGAACAGCAAATGTCCAACAGCAGCTCCATGGCCCAGTTCCTCCTCCTGGCCTTCGCAGACAGGTGGGAGCTGCAGCTCCTGCACTTCTGGCTCTTCCTGGGCATCTCTCTGGCTGCCCTCCTGGCCAATGGCCTCATCCTCAGTGCCATAGCCTGCGACCACCACCTGCACACCCCCATGGGCTTCTTCCTGCTCAACCTCTCCCTCACAGACCTGGGCTGTATCTGCACCACTGTCCCCAAAGCCATGCACAACTCCCTCTGGAATACTAGGACCATCGCCTATGCGGGATGTGCTGCACAGCTATTTTTCTTTGTCTTCTTCATCGCAGCAGAGTTTTCCCTCCTCACCATCATGTGCTACGACCGCTATGTTGCCATCTGCAAACCCCTGCACTATGGGACCCTCCTGGGCAGCAGAGCTTGTGCCCACATGGCAGCAGCTGCCTGGGCCTCTGGCTTTCTCAATGCTCTGCTGCACACAGCCAATACATTTTCCCTGCCCCTGTGCCAGGGCAATGCCCTGGGCCAGTTCTTCTGTGAAATCCCACACATCCTCAAGCTCTCCTGCTCACACTCAGGCTACCTCAGGGAAGTTGGCCTTCTTGTGGTTAGTGCCTGTTTAATATTTGGTTGTTTCATTTTCATTGTTTTCTCCTATGTGCAGATCTTCAGGGCTGTGCTGAGGATCCCCTCTGAGCAGGGACGGCACAAAGCCTTTTCCACGTGCCTCCCTCACCTGGCTGTGGTCTCTCTGTTCCTCAGCACTATCATGTTTGCCCACCTGAAGCCCCCCTCCATCTCGTCCCCATCCCTGGATCTGGCTCTGTCAGTTCTGTACTCAGTTGTGTCTCCATCACTGAACCCCCTCATCTACAGCCTGAGGAATCAGGAGCTCAAGGATGCCCTGAGGAAACTGATAACTGGGTGTTTTTCAGAAGCAATAAACTCTCCTTCTTCTGCATGTTATGTACCCCATTAAAGGTCAATCCTGTTATGTGCTTCCATAAAGGCCCACCATATCTTCTCTATTTTTTACTCCTGGGAGGGGTGTTATTTTTGTCAGAATTTGTTCACACTAAAAAATCTTTATATCTATAAATATATATATATAAAGGAATATATATATATTTATATATATATTTATATATATAAAAACACCATTTTCAATTCAGTGTTTGCTTTTCTAGCCAGGCCCACAGGCTGTACAAATTGGCAATTGCACTCAGTGTCTGCTTATACAACATAAAGAACTCTGCATTGACTTGTTTGCCTGACATCTTTCTTCTCTGACTTCTCTGCAGCTGCAGGGTCGGTGCCTCTGTGCAGAGCTGGGCCAGAAAAGAGTCCCAGCAGAGCAGCACTGCCAGGGAGCAGCAGCCCTTCTCCTGCGGGGCCTCCTCTCCCTTCCCTTCCACACTGTCCTGCAGAGCCCTGTGTTGTTGGAGGCCTCAGTGCTCTGGCAGTCGGTCCCAGTCCTGCTGCAGGACTGTCCAGGGACTGCAGGCAGGGACAGCCACGGGCACTGCTGGCACAGAGCTGACCTCTGCAGCAGCACTGCCATCCTGCAGGGCCATCTCCTCAGGCCAGGACCTCAAAGCTTCAACCAGCTTTCCACTTTGCTCTCCAGGATGTGCCCAACACAACGCCCTGCAGAGGAAAACAGCAGTGACCAGCACAAGGGTGGGAGTGCTCAGGGTGGGGGCACCCAGAAGTGCCCTGGCACAGCCAGCGCCACTCCCAGCACTGGCCTCTCACCCCAGGCCATTGGGCTTGTTCTTCCCTCCAAGGAGGGACAGCAAATGACCAGCTCAGGAGTCCATGTTTGCACTGCATGGACAAGACATGCCCATGTGTCACGGCTTGGGGCTGGGGGGGTGGAAGGCTTAGACAAAGTTGATGGCAGAAGCCGTCTCGTTGAGCTACGAGGTGCAGAAAGGACCCCCTTGCTTTCTAAATTCCTTCTCAGAGAGGAGCCTGGCTGTGGCTGGATCCAATCTAAAGCTCAGAGTTTGGTTTCAATTGAAGGAATTATTGAGGTGTGATTCAATCACTTTGTCCTGCAGGTTTTAGTGATGGCAAATCAGAAATATTTCTATAAAATGAATTATTTATTATGACAAATGAACAGAAAATTGATCAGACAAGTGAACAGATGAAAGAACTTAAACAGAATTATTTACTGCACAGTATAAAAGCCAAAAACTCCCAGCAGTATAGTGTAAGATAGGACAGTGCAGTCTATCAAAGTCATTCTATTAAAGCAATTGGATCAAAGCCAGCAAAAAGAAACAATCCTGAAGCAGACATTGAGGTAACTCACCCCACAAGGACAGGGGGTAGTTCTCTCTCTTTCACTTAAGTCCAGGGGAATGACCATGAAGAGCTGTCTCTGCTTCTTGGCAGAAGCTACACACACTTCAAGGAAGTCTGGGGAAGAATCTGCCACAGGAAACTTGGACAGGGCTTTTACAGTTATCAAGGGTTTGACTCCCAGACATATTTGCAGGCCAGGGAGCAGCTTCTCTGTTGAATCCTGCTTCAGAAAGCAGGATGTGTGTTTGAAGTTTCATGAAGCATTTTCGATTTAGTATAATTCACCATTAAAAACAGCACCTTGACACCAGCAGGAACTCACCACAGAGAGCTTGCATTGTTTGTATTCTCTGACCATTTTTAAAGTATTGTGAGAGCAGAGCATCCTGCCAGAAATGACCCCTTGATTCCATGAGATTGCAAAACTCTGAGGGTTCCTTTGGTTCCATGAGGCCCTACAGTGTCACAATGGTTCCATGATTCCACAATGTTCCAAAATATCCCAGGGTTCTCTTGGCTCCAAGAGGCTCCCCAGTGTCCCACTGGCCCCTGGATTCCAGCAGGCCCTGCAGTGTCCCAGTGGCCACTTGGTTCCATGAGCTCCTGTTGTGGTTGAGCTCAATTTCCCCATCCCATCCTGTGCTCCGATGCCGGGAGAACTGCAGAGAACCAAGCTGAGAACACGCCGGGCCCTGGTCCTCTTTGGTGCCCGGGGCTGCCCCGACAGGGAGTCCCCGGCCGCTGCCCCCGGAGCCGCCGCGCCGTCCCCTGAGCGCCGCTGAGGCGGCAGCGCTGGAGCGGGGCCGTGTCTGCCCGGAGCCGCCGCTGCCACGAGGCTGCCGCCGCTGCCGCTTTTGGCCTGCGCTGCCCCGCAGCCGCCCGGCTTCCCGACACTGCCGGCGCCTGGAAGCGGAGCCGGCGCTCCTGCAGCGCCTCGGAGTCGCTGCTCCGCCGCCACAGCGGCTGCCGCCGGCGTCTGTGCCCGGAGCCGCCGCTGCCACGGGGCTGCCGCACTCACCGCCGGGGTTGCCGCTCGCGCAGCCGCCGCTCTGCCCCGGCTGCACCGGGACCCGGCACCGCCTCGGGCCTGCGCTGCCGCCTCAGCGGCCACAGGGCACAGAAGGATGGGGGGACCTTTGCTCTGCAGCTGCTGGGGCCTTGCTTTGTTCTGCTTGGGTCTTGGCTTTAGGAAAATTGCTGTTCATTTTCATGCTCCATTGGAACACCTCGTGAATTCCAAATGTTTCCTAATCCAGGGGGAGGGGTTTCTATGGCATCGGAGGTCCCGCCCCTGGGGACACATTGTCAATAAACCATCCAGCTGACTGGGATGGGTTGGCTTGTGATCAGTCAATGCTTTTGAATGCTCTCTTCTCCTTGAATGTTGCCTTATAACCTTCTGCCAAGCTCCCTTTTTTCTAAAGTTTGCCAGTAAAAGTGTGGGTTTTGACTTCCTCAGAAAACATGTGCAGTGTCTTCTCCCTTGTGGTCTCTCTCAAGGTATTAAAAGACCGAAGGCCCTTTTCAAATATTTGGAGGGCAGAAATTTTTGGTGCCTTTTATATTTTTCAAAGTAAAACCCCTTTTTCGAGCTCGTAGTTCAACCCTGGGGTCTTACAGTCACCATCCCTGGAAGTGTTCAAAATACATTGAGCTGTGGCACTTGGGGACGTGCTTTAGTGGTGAAGATGCCAATGTTGGGTTAAGGGTTGCACTCCATGATCTCAGAGGTCTTTTCCAACCATAACAATTCTGTGATTCTGTGGTGACTCAACCACTGCCCTGCATATTGTGTTCCAATGCTTGATAACCCTTAGTTATCCCTGTGATGCTGCAGCCAAGGAACAGACCAGTGATTTTCACAGTGTTCCTGGATCACAGGATGGCCAAAGCCAAGGACATTTCCATCAGCACCTTGTCCTTCCTGCAGATCAGAGTCACCCGAAGCCTCCAGGCCCTCCACGGTGGCAGAGACACCCCAGGCAGCAAAGCCCTATAGCTCCTTTAGGTCTGGAGGTTCTTTGCAGCAGCTTTGTAGCAGAGCTGCCAGATGGGCCATCAAAGGTGATGCTCAGCTGGGTCTGAAACCTGGGTGACCCTTGTCAGCCTTGGCTTCAGTAGAATGATGGGAGAGTTTTGGTAGGAAGGGACCTTTGGATTTCTTCTATTCCAACTCCCCTGCAATGAGCAAGGCCATGTTCATTTACATCAGGTTGCTCAGAGCCCCATCCAACCTGACCTTGAATGTTTCCAGGGATGAGGCATCACTTCTCTGGGCAACCTATTTCAGTGTTTCATCACCCTCAGTGTAAAAAATTCTTGGTTATATCTACTTCAAAGCTGCCCTTTTTTAGGTGAAAACTATTTGTTCTATCACACCATATCTAGGCCCTACAAAAAGTTTGTCCCATCTTTCTTAGAAGGCTCTGTGGTGGTGCATCCTCCCCCCGTTCTCCTCAGGCCTGGTCGATGATCTCAGGAGCTTCTGACAAGCCTTGACCAAACCAGCTGAGCAAGGAAGAGCCACTGGACTGGACCAGGGTGTGGTGAAGTGTCCCTGGACTGGACCAGGTGCTCCTGGATAATAAAGGTGGGAACAATCCAGAGTGGAACAGTTGGGGAACTCAGGATGATCAGTCATCCCATGAAAGCCTTGGAAAATTCCCTGCCTGAATCACGGCCCAAATGGAACAGTCTGGATAAAATTCCCAAGTAATTTGGAAACTCCAGTCATTCCTGACACCAGGATGGACATTCAGCAGATAACTAAAGCCAGTCCCCTTGGGAGCCCACAACCAGCGGGGCTGAGGGAGGCCCTGGCAGCTCCCCAGCACCTCCCTCTCAGTGGGACACCTCTGGCAGCCTCTCGCAGCTCGGGAACCCTCCAGTTTGCAACACTCCAAAGATGATGTCCTGATGCCCAGGACAATTCTGATCCCCCTCAACACTCCTCCAGCTGTGACCCTTGTCTGTTGGGAAACACAAAGGGATTTGGGGGAGTGTTTCCCTGACAAGAAGGAGAATTTGGGAGAGGGACCTTTCCACACCCAGCTATTGATGTGTCCACACATCTCTGCCTGGGTGTGGGTGTGAATTGACTGTGGTGTGAATGTTGTTCTTTTGAATCTCTAATTCAGTCACTGTTAAAATTGTAGCAAATGCTATTGAACCACTTGATAACTGTTCAGTTGGTCAATTATTAAGTTCTACTAATCTCTTTTGCCCCCTTGTCTTTGGATTAAAATTCTTTGCACCCTGACTCTCTTGCATCCCAAGGCTCTGTGTAAATCATTCCCTTTCATCAAAAAATATATATTTTTCATGATGTCCACTTTAAAATCTTCCTCCTTATCTAAATTACAAAACAACTGTATTTAGTTGTTGATGTCTTGAAGACTTGAAGACAATTAAAGGAAGGGAAATAATTTGTTTTTCTGTGTTTTAATGGGTCCCACAGTGTATTTGGAGTTGCATCAGCTGTCAGTCCAAGATGGGCCATGTCAGAACTGGTGAGGTTGGGGGGTGACGAGCAAGGTTGATCATCCAGGGTCAGTCTGGATCTCCTGAGGAGACACTCAGCATCAAGATCAATTGGACAACACCTCTATCACCTCTCCTCTGAACTAAAAAATATCCATCATTGAATTAAAAAAAAAAAGTAAACATTTTGAAGACTTGTTTTGAAATTGCCTTGAAGACAATTAAAAGAAGACAAAGAGATCCTGAGGGATTTCTGCATTTTAATGAGCCCCACGGTGTGTTTGCAGCCCAGCCCATGATGCTGAGGTACTGAGAGAAGATTGAAGCAGCTGCTGAAGAAGTCAGAAGCCAAACTGCAAGTGCCTTGAAGCATTGCTGGGCCCCACTGAGGGCAGGCACTGACAAAGCCTCCCCAGGGACTCCTTGGAGCAGCTCCTTGGAGGCCAGGAGTGCAGGCAGACAAAGGCTCTGGGCAGGCCCCTGCAATGCTGAGCAAAGCCTGCCTTGGTTTTGTGGAGCACAAAGGCCAAGGCCTGAGCCCCAGGCCCTGGCCCAGCAGATCCTGTCCCTCCCGGCTGGCTCAGGGCTGTTTGGGGGGCAGTGGGATGGGAGGGGGAGGAACAACCAAGGCCCAAAACTGGGCAACCCCTGCCAGGCTGCTGAGGGAGGGGCGAGGCAGAAAGCAAGTGCAGAACCTGCCAGGCAAGTTGCTTGTGGTGGCCTGAGTGGCAGAGGCAGCTGCCAGAGGCAAGGGGACAAAGGCCTGGGTGCCTTTGGGCCTTGCAGCCCTGCCAGAGCCCTTGGCCATCTCTCCTGCAGGCTGTCCTGCCCTGGCCCTGCTGCTGCTCTGGCCTTGCAGGCTGCACACACCCCTCCTGCTTTCCCACCCCCCTCCCAGCAGCATTTCTAGACCCTCCCTGATGTCTCTGCACCAGCTCTGGCTGTTCCCTGAAACACAAAGCCATGGGCTGATCCTGACTCCCTCTGTGTGACCTCTTGCACCACAAGGGTCACCGTTGAGTGACATTTCTTTTTCCTCACCTTCAGTCCCAACCTTCCATGCTACTCTTTGTGGAGATTTCATTCTATTTCCAATATGGAGAAAAGCTCCATCCTGTCAGATCTCCTCTAGACCCTCTCCAGTTCTTCCTCATTCCTCCAGAATGGGGAACCTCACAGACAGACAGACCAGTCCAGATGTGGCGACACCAGACCTAAGTCCAGGGGGGTGACAACTCCCTTGTCTGGGTGCCAAAACTCTCCCTAAGTCAGCCCCATGTGCAGTTGGCCTTAAATCAAGGGACCATTCTGATTCTTTGTAACATCATGGAATCAAGTGGCACCATGACACTGCAGGGCCTCTTGGAAACAAAGGAATGCAGAGACACTGTGGAATCTCATGGAACCAAGGGCTCATTGTTACAAGGGCCCATTTCATGACTCTTTGGAACAAAAGGAACTCTGAGACATCTCGAACCCCGTGGAAGCAAGGGGCCACTGTGCCTCCCCAGAACTCCATGGAATCAAGCAGAGCCACTGCCTCCCCCCCGCCGCTGCACGGACCGGAGTCACTGGCTCTGCCCCGCTTGGACACCTGTGGAGTCAGCGTGTTCTTGGGCAGCACAACTGATCTCAGACCAGAGAGTTTTCCACATTTTGCTTCACCCCCTCTTTTCCCCTGGTTTTGTTTTTTGTTCTTTGTTCATTCAGGGGGAAAAGGGGGAAGGGAGGCACGTGTTGATCCCTGTTTTTATCTGTTTACGAAAGGGAGTTGGGGCAGGGGGAGAGAGGAGGCAATTTCTCTCTCTGCTATTGCTTTGAACTCTTCTGTTGGTATTGCTGTTTTTGCTGCTATATTTCTTGTCAGTAAACTCTGATTTTCTCACTTATACCTCCTTATATTTTGTCTCCTTGCACTGGTGGGGAATGAAAGAGGAGTGAATTCATTTTATTGGAGTTCCCGCCACAATATATGTCTTTAAACCAGGACAGGTTGCTCAAGGGCTCCCTGAAATTTGGAATCATCCAGAATAGACTGGAAAACGCATTTTGTCCCATTATATAGAGAGCTCTTCTGCATTGGTGGGCAACGGCTGATCACTGAGGGATTTCACCAGGAAGTTGCTGCCAAGAGGACTTTGTACCATGGATTTTATTGGACACTCTTCATTCAGCCAACTTCCCACCCACCACATCTTCCACTTCTTCAGTCCAGCTCTCACCAGCCTGGCCATAAGGAGACCACAGGAGACCATGTCAAGGGTCTTGATAAAGTCTGGGCACAGAACATCCCCTTCTTTTCCCTCCCACAGGGGTTCTGCAATCCCTCCCTTGTCC
>NW_020924316.1:0-1927 GCF_003984885.1 Neopelma chrysocephalum | reverse complement strand
GAGGGCCTTGGGCAGGGCCTGGTGCGACTGCAGGAAGCTGCGAGGCAGCCGAAGGGCCGTGCTTTTGGCAGGTGGGTTGACAGGCCCAGCTCTCTGCAAGAGAAGCTGAGGGCTCGGAGCCAGAGAGGGGATGAGAGCCGGGTCCAGGTTTGGCAATTCCCAGGAGGGCTTTGGAAATGAGCGGAGGGGAAAGGGATGTCGAAGAACAAGTCCCTTAGGAGAGTGTTCTGCTTTGGAGCTGGCTCTCTGCCAAGTCTCCAAACCTTACCACAACAAGTCCCCCCCCCAACCCAAAGCAAGGGAGAAGAGGGGAAAAAACCAAAAGAACCGAAAACGAGAGAGAGACAAAGCAATAGATAGAAATATATTTACACTTCTATTACAGTTCTGTACAGTTGAAATAGATCTACAATTGCACAGGGAAAAGGGAAAGGGGAAGGGAAGAACAAAAACCAAAATAATAGATAGATATGTATATATATCTCCCGATCAGTAGCCCAAGGTCTATCAACTAAAAGAATTAGCAAAGAATATCTTACTACTCTCCTTGGGACAACGGAGAGTCCCGCTGGAGCGACTGCCGGCAGCCTCCGCCTCCCAAGGTCGACAAGGCCTTCCCAGGCCTCACTCCCCAACCCGACAGACTCAACAGCAGGGAAACCTGCACCTCCAAAGGCGCCGGAAGGAAAGAGAGCCAAGGCCTTTCCTCCCTCCTTCTTCTACACCAGCTTACGTCAAAATCGTAGGGAATACCGGGTAAATCTGGGCCCTTCCTTGGTTCCAAACTGGTCCCCAAGGAAGGCCTAGACCAAACTACCACAGAGAGGGAAGCAGAGAGGCTGAGTTTTGAGCCCAGCACAAAGGTGTGCAGGGCAGAGCAGAGAAGATCCCCACAGAAGATTCTTGTTGGTCCATCTTGGCAGTTCTGACAGGCACTTCTTGTCACGGCCTATCCTCTCCGTTCCAGAAGAGGCCCTGGCAACCAAAGAACCAACTCCCCCCACCAGAGTGCAGACCAAGCCATGTGCTTTGGGCCCTTTTGTTCTCCTATCCATTCTGGCCTATCCTCTTCATCCTGCAATAGCCTCCAGAAACCAAAGAACCAAGCCCCCACCATGGGACAGTTCAACCCCATCGGGGTGTGCCAAGAGCTCCTTTGTGATGTCACGGCCTATCCTCTCCATTCCGCAATGAGCCCTGGCAACCAAAGAACCAAAGCCCTACAACCCCAAAGTCAAGCCCCAGCCGTGTGCCATGGGCCCCTTTGTGATGTCACGGCCTATCCTCTCCATTCCAGAATAGGCCCTGGCAACCAAAGAACCAACGCCTCACACCCCCCCAGTGCAGCCCCACCTGTCTGCCACGGGACTCTTTGGGATGTCACGGCCTTTCGCCCAGGAAAGAAAGCCTGCAACCTTGGGCTTTCAGATGCACTTGACGGGCCACCCTGCGCCCTCCGTGGGCAGAAAGAGCTTTCTGTCCTGTCACCTTTTGTCTGGCAGGAATCTTTGTCCATTTTCAATTTGGGGAGTGGGACTGGCAACTTCAGCGCAGGGCTCCTGCAAGTGAATGACAGCCCTTCCCTCCAGGAAAGAAAGCCCTTCCCTCGGTCTCCAGGAGCCAGGAGGAAAGCTGGGCAGGCCCCAAGGCTCCTGGGCCTCTTCCTTGCCAGCCCTTTGCCCAAGGCCCCCAGGCAGAGGTGGGGCTCAGCCCCTGCACAGCAGTGGGGCCCAGGCTGAGCCCCAGGGACTCCAGAGCCAGGCGGCCTGAGCTGTTCTCCCTGCAGCGTCTGCCTGGGGCAGCCCAGCCAGGCCTGAGTCTCTCCAGGAGAGGCCAAGCCCAGCCAGAGAGGGCTCAGCCCTCTGAGGCTGCACTCACTGCAAAGGGAACAAAACATTGGCCTAGAGGACATCCTGCCCCCAGATGG
>NW_020924315.1:0-879 GCF_003984885.1 Neopelma chrysocephalum | reverse complement strand
TGAGTTTGGGGTGGGACACAGACCCTGTTTCCAGTTTAAAAGATGGAATTTAGGGGCTCCCAGACCCTCCCCAGCACCTCCACACAGGGGAGCCCACAAAGGAGTCCAGGGAGCCCCAAAAACTCCACAAACCATCTGGGATCCCCCCCTGGCACTTTCATCCCAGAGCAGGTGGATTCCCTGATGGGATGAGTTTGGGGTGGGACACAGACCCTGTTTCCAGCTCTGGGATGTTAAAAAGGGGGAATTTAGGGAATCTCAGACCCTCTCCAGCACCTCCACCCTGGGGAGCCCCAAAACCTCCACAAACCACCTCAGATCCCCCCCCAGCACCTCCATCCCGGAGCAGGTGGATTCTCTGATGGGGTGAGTTTGGGGTGGGACACAGACCCTGTTTCCAGCTCTGGACTGTTGAAAAGGGGGAATTTTGGGGCTCCCAGACCCTCCCCAGCTCTCCCCAGCACCTCCATCCCAGGGCAGATGGATTCCCTGATGGGATGAGTTTAGGGTGGGACACAGACCCTGTTTCCAGCTCTGAGCCGTTTAAAAGGGGGAATTTTGGGGCTCCCAGACCCTCCCCAGCACCTCCATCCTGGAGCAGGTGGATTCTCTGATGGGGTGAGTTTGGGGTGGGACACAGACCCTGTTTCCAGCTCTGGGATGTTGAAAAGGGGGAATTTTGGGGCTCCCAGATCCTCCCCAGCACCTCCACCCAGGGGAGCCCCAAAAACTCCACAAACCATCTGGGATCCCCCCCCGGCACCTCCATCCCAGAGCAGGTGAATTCCCTGATGGGGTGAGTTTGGGGTGGGACACAGACCCTGTTTCCAGTTTAAAAGATGGAATTTAGGGGCTCCCAGACCCTCCCCAGCACCTCCA
>NW_020924314.1:0-3467 GCF_003984885.1 Neopelma chrysocephalum | reverse complement strand
CAGGAAAGAGCCGGAGGGTCAGGTCCCTCCTTCTGGGTAAAAAGGGCCGTCGTTCGTGGACCGGTGCGCCGGCCGGCCGGGGGCTAAAATTGCATACGGTCGAGGATTCCTTCCAGACCGAAGGCACCACGACCAGGAGTCCCGGCTGCGCGCGTAGAGCCGATCGCGGCGCAAAAGGAGCAGACGAGAGTTGGAGGGTCAGCCCCCTCCTTCTGGGCAAAAAGGGCCGTCGTTGGCTTGCCGGCGCGCCTTCCAGTGTGGGTCTAAAATTGCATACGGTCGAGGATTCCTTCCAGACCGAAGGCGCCAGGACCGGGACCCCGGCTGCACACGTAGAGCCGATCGCGGCGCACAAATAGCAGGCGAGAGCCGGAGGGTCAGGCCCCTCCTTCTGAACAAAAAGGGCTGTCGTTCAGGGGCCGGTGCGCTGGCAGGACGGCGGTTAAAATTACATACGGTCGAGGATTCCTTCCATACCGAAGGCGCCAGGACCGGTAGCCCCGGCTGCGTGCGTAGAGACGATCGCGGCGCACAAATAGCAGGCGAGAGCCGGAGGGTCAGGCCCCTCCTTCTGGGCAAAAAGGGCCATCGTTGCTGGCCAGCGCACCTGCCAGTCGGGAGTAAAATTGCCTGCGGTCGAGTATTCCTTCCAGACCGAAGGCGCCAGGACTGGGAGCCCCAGCTGCGCGCGTGGAGCCGATCGCGGCGCACCAATAGAGGCGAGCCGGAGGGTCAGGCCCCTCCTTCTGGGCAAAAAGGGCCGTTGTTGGCTGGGCGGCACGCCTGCCAGTCGGGGGCTAAAATTGCATACGGTCGAGGATTCCTTCCAGACCGAAGGCGCCAGGACCGGGAGCCCCAACTGCGCGCGTAGAGCCGATTGCGGGGCACAACAGCAGGCAAGAGCCGGAGGGTGAGGCCCCTCTTTCTGGGAAGAAAGGGCCGTCATTGGCTGGCAGGCGCGCCTGCCACGGTCCGCGGGGGAAAGGGAATTGGGACGCGGCACTGCAATGAGGGTCCAGACACAGGTGAAGGTTGATGGAGCAATGCCAGTTTATTGAGGGAGAACAGGGACTTAAATAGGGTGAGTCTGAGGGGAGGATTCAGAACCGGGGAGGAGCTTGGGACTGACAACCCAGGGAGAATCAGGATTGGGGGATAAAGGAGAGGTAGGTGTAACTTTGGGGTATCCAGGGGAAAGGGGCCTATGGGAGCTCACTCTGCACTGCAGCAAACCTCAGCCAATCAGTGTCAGAGGAGCGGGAAAGCAGGGGAGAACAAAGGAGTAAACAACTTTAGGGGGGAAAGTCTGAGGGAGAAGAAGGGCTAATATGGGGGTACATAGAAATTTAATAAAAAACCCGTAGCAAACAGGGGTACATTAGTAGAAACATATAACACAGTATAATTGGGGAGATAACAGTCAATCCGTGGTATGAAGTCTATTCAGAGTCCATAGTCCATTTAATTTCCGTAGATTTCTCTCCATGCCTTGTACCTTTCCCAGTCAGACTCTTGTTTCTCCACACGCGCCTGCCAGTCATGGGCTAAAATTGCATACGGTCAGGGATTCCTTCCAGACCGAAGGCGCCAGGACCGGGAGCCCCGGTTGCTCACGTAGAGCCGAACGCGGCGCACAAGGGGCAGACGAGAGCCGCAGAGTCAGGCCCCTCCTTCTGGGCAAAAATGGCCGTCGTTCGAGTGCCGGTGCGCCGGCCGACCGGGGACTAAAATCGCATGCGGTCGAGGGTTCCGTCCAGACCAAAGACGCCAGGAACGGGAGCCCCGGCTGCGCGCGTAGAACCGCTTGCGGCGCACAAATAGCAGGCAAGAGCCGGAGGGTCAGACCCCACCTTCTGGGAAAAAAGGGCCGTCATTGGCTGGCCAGCACGCCTGCCAGTCGGGGGCTAAAATTGCATGCGGTAGAGGATTCCTTCCAGACCGAAGGCGGCAGGACCGGGAGCCCCGGCTGCGCGCGTAGAGCCGATCGCGGCGGACAAATAGCAGGCCAGAGCCGGACTGTCAGGCCCCTCCTTCTGGGCAAAAAGGGCCGTCGTTCGTGTGCCGGTGCATCTGCCGACCGGGGGCTAATATTGCATACGGTCGAGGATTCCTTCCAGACCGAAGGCGCCAGGACCGGGAGCCCCAGCTGCGCGCGTAGAGCCGATTGCGGCGCACAAGGGGCAGGCAAGACCCGGAGGGTCAGGCCCCTCCTTCTGGGCAAAAAGGGCCGTCGTTGGCTGGCCGGCGCGCCTGCCAGTCGGGGGCTAAAATTGCATACGGTCGAGGATTCCTTCCAGACCGAAGGCGCCAGGACATGGAGCCCTGGCTGCGCGCGTAGAGCAGATCGCGGCGCACAAATAGCAGGCCAGAACCGGAGGGTCAGGCCCCTCCTTCTGGGCAAAAAGGGCCGTCGTTCGTGGGCCGGCGCGCCGGCCGGCCGGGGGCTAAAATTGCATACGGTCGAAGATTCCTTCCAGACCGAAGGCGCCAGGACCGGGAGCCCCAGCTGCGCGCGTAGAACCGATCGCGACGCACAAATAGCAGGCGAGAGCCGGAGGGTCAGGTCCCTCCTTCTGGGCAAAAAGGGCCTTCGTTCGTGGGCCGGTGTGCCAGCCGGCCGGGGGCTAAAATTGCATACGGTCGAGGATTCCTTCCAGACCGAAGGCACCACGACCAGGAGTCCTGGCTGCGCGCGTAGAGCCAATCGCTGCGCAAAAAGAGCAGACGAGAGTTGGAGGGTCAGGCCCCTCCTTCTGAACAAAAAGGGCTGTCGTTCAGGGGCCGGTGCGCTGGCAGGACGGGGTCTAAAATTACATACGGTCGAGGATTCCTTCCAGACCGAAGGCGCCAGGACCGGTAGCCCCGGCTGCGTGCGTAGAGACGATCGCAGCGCACAAGGGCCAGTTGAGAGCCGGAGGGTCAGGCCCCTCCTTCTGGGCAAAAAGGGCTGTTGTTGGCTGGCCGGCGCGCCTGCCAGTCGTGGGCTAAAATTGCATACGGTCGAGGATTCCTTCCAGACCGAAGGCGCCAGGACCGGGAGCCACAGCTGCGCGCGTAGAATCGATCGCGACGCACAAATAGCAGGCGAGAGCCGGATGGTCGGGTCCGTCCTTCTGGGCAAAAAAGGCCGTCGTTCGTGTGCCGGTGCGCCGGCCAACCATGGATTAAAATCGCATACGGTCGAGAATTCCGTCCAGACCGAACGCGCCAGGAACGGGAGCCCCGGCTGCGCGCGTAGAGACGATCGCGGCGCAAAAATAGCAGGCAAGAGCCGGAGGGTCAGGCCCCTCCTTCTGGGCAAAAAGGGCCGTCATTGGCTGGCCGGCGCGCCTACCAGTCGGAGGCTAAAATTGCATGCGGTCGAGGATTCCTTCCAGACCGAAGGCGCCAGGACCGGGACCCCGGCTGCACGCGTAGAGCCGATCGCGGCGCACAAATAGCAGGAAAGAGCCGGAGGGTCAGGTCCC
>NW_020924313.1:0-348 GCF_003984885.1 Neopelma chrysocephalum | reverse complement strand
CAGATCCCAGGGAGGCCCCAAATTTGGGATGGGGGAACATCCAGACACTGGGATGGGTGACACTGAGACCCCCCCCCAGGGTGACACTGAGCCCAAAAATGGGTGCTGACCCCCCCAAAAATGGGTGCTGAGCCCCCCAAATGGGTGCTGAGCCCCCTCCCCAAATAACCCCCCCTGGGGTCACCCGGGCACCCCCAGATCCCGGGGGGTCCCTAAATCCAGGATGGGGGAACATTGGGATGTGGGAATGGGGTCTGACCCCCCCCCCATTGACACTGACCCTCCCAGGGTGACACTGAGCCCAAAAATGGGTGCTGAGACCCCTCCCCAAATGGGGGCTCAGACCCC
>NW_020924312.1:89-5120 GCF_003984885.1 Neopelma chrysocephalum | reverse complement strand
AGGAGCACGAGCGCAATTCCCACCGGCCCATCCCGCTTGGCAGCAGCATCCCGACCTCTGGAAGCTGTCCCGGCTCACCTTGGCCAGGAACACCCACCTAGGGCTGGAAAAACTCCCACAGCCCGGGGCTGGGTGACCTCCCTGCATCCCAAACTTCCCTGGGTGACCTCCCTGCATCCCAAACTTCCCGTTGTTCCCTGCTCAGGGCACAACAAAAGCCGAGCAGCTGCTAAAAGGTCGCTCCTTCCCCCCGGGGGAACTCGCTAATGAGGTGATGAAGGGCTCTCGTTTTCCAGAGCAGATGTTCTCCGGGAGCCTTTTTTTTTTGGCAGCCCAGGAGTCGCTGAAGTCGCTTCCCAGATCCCAGGGACAGGGAGGTTAAAGGCAGGACGGCTCCCGGGGGGGGGATTCGCTCGCTGTTCTCAGCCAGCAAAGGGTGGAATCTCAGCTGGTTTTGCCCCAAAACGCTGGAAGAACCATTTGATGTCCCTTAGGGGGTGTTTCCAGGCTTATTTGTCGCCTCGCTGGAGGTGACACCTTGCCAGGTTCTGATCCCTGCCCCTTTGGGATCAGCGGGATGGAGGCCAGAGTTGGGAGTTTTCTCAGCCAGGAAAGGGTGGAATCAGCTGGTTTTGCCCCAAAACGCTGCAAGATCCATTTGTTGTCCTTTAGGGGGTGTTTTCATTCTCATTTGTCACCTTGTTGGAGGTGACACCTTCCCAGGTTCTGATCCCTGCCCCTTTGGGATTAGCAGGATGGACACCAGAGCTGGGAGTTCTGGTGAGGTGTCACCACGGTGCGTGGCACAAACCCTAATTAAACCCCAAACTCCCTCTCCACGGGGCTCAGAGGCACTGCTGGGAGGGGAACATTCCTTAAATTGTGCCTCAAAAAAGGCTGCAAACCATCCCAAGGCCTGGAGTCTCCTCTTGCCCGCCCGACGCTCCGGGTGAAGCCTCATCGAGTTCCTGCCCCGACCTTGGAGCTGGGATGGCAAATTCCAGGAGCTGAGGAGAGTGAGACACATTTCCGTATTTCCACAAGTTTCCACAAGCCCCCTGGGAGCTCTAGAGCTGAGTTATCCCCCGTGGTCAGAGCCGTAGGCACGAGGAAGGACGTAACAATTTGATTATTCCCAGCTTGAAGTTCCGCCGAGTTGGGTTTTCTTTCCCTTCCATCTGCCCTTTCCCTCCTTTCCTTCCCAAACAACAGGCTCTGGGAGGCTCCTGCACGTCAGAGCCTGAATTAATAATGTGCTAAGAAAATAAAGATGGTTCAGCAGCCTTTAAATCAAGGGACTTTAAAGGGTTGGAACAAATCACGTCGCTCCGCGTGCCGGGTTTCTGGGGACAGGCAGGAATTTAAATCCTCCAGCAATTTATTGCTGGTGACAAAATTCCTTTCGGGAAGAGCCGCTCCTGAGATGCTTCTCTTTATCTGTGGAGCAGATTAATGTGTTCCCAGGGAAGGTGGCCACAGGATTTGTGTCCCGGGGTCTCCGTGTCACCCGGGCCCGCGTAAATATCCGTGTTTTTTCCTGGATGCTCCTTCCCTTGGCTCGTGCTGTGGGGCTGGGGTTGGCACAGCCACTTCCAGAGGCAGCACCAAGTGGAGGAGGAAGGTGGGACAAGGACAAGGAATCTCCTGGTGGGGATCCAAGAAGGTGTTTGGGGGCTCTGGCAGCAAATCCTGTCCTTGTCTGGCTGGTGGGAGCAAAGGCCTGGATGGATCCTGGTGGATGTCACCATTCCCGTGTCCCTCTGCACAGATCCCAGGGGGGACTGACCCCCCTGTGTCCCACTGGGGACAGCCTCGTGTTGGCTCTTCCTTGTTCCCATCAGGAACCCACTCTGGCTCATCCAGGAAACGGCTGCTTTTGATGGGAATCCATGGGAATTGGGTGTGGAGGTTGATTTTCCGCAGCCAGGGGTGTGTTCCCTCTCCCACAGTCTCGCTGCAGCTCCGGGTTCTTGTCTGAGGAGACCTCAGGAATCTTCACCCCGGCACTCCAGGTGTTTGTTTGTCTTTCCTGGCCCCCTGGAATTGTTGCTCCAGGACCTCTTTGTCCTTCCCATCCTCCTCTGGAGCCATCCCAGCTTCTCATCTTCCATCCAGTGCTCACATCCCTCACATCCCAGCCCCTGCCAGGGGGGAACCCTCGGCATGAGAACCTCTGGAAGGGGCTGCAGGGACATTTGGGGACAGTTTGCTGGACTGGGATCCGAGGGGACTCGGCAGGGGACACACCCTGTGCCCACCCTGTGCCCACCCTGTGCCCGCCCTGATGCCCTTCCTGACTCAGCAGCTCGACAGGGAGGGAAGAAAGGGAGTTAATTTATTCCTGAAGTAATTAATTGCTCCTGTCAGAGGCAAGGGATAATTCCATGGCTCTGTAATCCCAGCAGGAAGATCCTTCTTGTCCCCTGACAAGGCAGCTTTGATGGAGCCACTGCACTGACACTGCTGGAGTCAGGAAAGGGACATTCCAGTTAATGATTCCTGCTAATTAGAGCAGAGCAGACGTGCTCCAGGGTGTTCCAGCCTCATTCCCTGTGGGAATGACAAGCACACGGGTAGGAAGGGGGCCTGGAGAGCTGGTGGGGACAAAACTGGGCTGGAATGAGGAGGTTCCTGGAGGTGATGCCTTGAGGAGGGGGGAGGAGGGAACCAAACACCCCTCAGAGCCGTGGAGTCGTGGAATGGTTTGGGTTGGAAGGGATCAAAAGGATCATGGAATTCCAACCCTTCCCTGGGAGAGGGTGGGGAGGCCCTGGGATGGAATTCCCAGAGGAGCTGTGGCTGCTCCAGCCCTGGAAGTGTCCAAGGCCAGGCTGGAGAAGGGAAGGCTCCAGGGAGACCTGAGAGCCCCTTCCAGGGCCTAAAGGGGCTCCAGAAGAGCTGGAGAGGGACTGGGGATGAGGGATGGAGGGACAGGACACAGGGAATGGCTTCAAACTGGAAAAGTTGAGATTTAGGTGGGATATTGGGAAGGAATTCCTGGCTGGGAGGGTGGGGAGGGGCTGGGATGGAATTCCCAGAGAAGCTGTGGCTGGAAGTGTCCAAGGCCAGGTTGGAGCAACCTGGGATGGTTGGAGGAGTCCCTGCCCATGGTGGGGATGGGACTGGATGAATTTTTAGGTCCTTCCCAACCCAACCCAGCCTGGAATTCTCTGGCTGTGCCAGCACTGGGAGCTGACAGCACCGTGAACTCCGGAGGTGCCGGAGCATCCAAAGCCCCAGGATTCCTCTCCTCCCCGATCCTGGAGGCTCCAGGGAAGCTGCTGGAGCTGGGAGAGGTCACACCACCTGCAGCTCTCAGAGGACAGGTGGAGCCTAAAGCATCACTCACAGAACAGCTCTGCAGGGCTGGGCTTGGCTCCGGGCGGGAATTAACGGGAATTCTCCGCTTGAGCAGCGGAGCCGCTCCGGGTGAGCCCAGGGACGGACACTCTCTTCCCTCAGCAACGTGTCCTCAGCCCTTGGGAAGAGGGCTCAGGGGCAGCTCCTGGGACTTCCCAGGAAAAAGGGGGTGGGAGGTGGATTTATGGAAGGGATTTGGTGCCTCTTGCCCAGATTTTCCAAATCCCAGGATCATTAGAGTCGGAAAAGACCTCCCAGATGGAGCCCAACACTCCTCCAAGGCCACCACTAAACACCAACCCACGTCCCCAAGAGTGGCTTTTAAATCCCTCCAGGGCTGGAAAACCCTTTTCCAGGGAGGAATTTTCCCTCTCCCAGCCCTGGCTGCTCCATAAATCAGGAGCTGATTTTCCTTAATTGCCATTGGCACTTAAATTAAACCCTTTAAGGGCCGGAACCTGCAGGAATAACAAATATCTTTGCCCTGAAGTGAAGCCTCCAAAGGTGTGTCCGTGCTCCACTGCAGGATTTTCCAATATCACTTTGTCAGCACTCCAAAAAAAAAAAAAAAAAAAGAAAAAGAAGAAGTGCTTGGATCCCTTTCCCAGAGATTTATGACATTCCAGAGGTGAATGGATTTTTGATTAGAGGAACGTTTGGTTTGGGTTTTTTTTTTGTTTTGTTCTCTCCCAAGTGGTGAGATAATGCTGGACCTCATTGAATTATCAGATTAAACAAAGCCCAAAGTCCCTTCCTGTCTCCACTTTGGAATTGCTCCCTCCCTGCAGCACTAAATCCCTGCTCTGAGGTGCAGCCGGGATCGATATTCCCGAATATCAAAGGGACAGGACACAGGGAAGGGCTTCAGACTGAAAGAGGGGAAATTTAGATGGGATATTGGGAAGGAATGTGCCTCAGGGAACTGGTATCCCGAGTTTCCCTGAGGACCATCTGGCTTTTTTTTGGGTTTAAAAGAGGGAAAAGTCTTCAGCAGGAGGATTTCCTGCAGCTTCCCAGGAGAGAGGAGGGAGTGGGAATCTCCCACCCAGCCATTCCCACAGGCTTTGGGACAGAGACTTTGGGAGAGGGGGAGGAATTTGGAGATGAAAGAGCCCAGAATTCCAGCATGGATTGGGTTGGAAGGGACCTAAAACACCATTTCATCCAGGTTGCTCCAACCTGCCCTTGGACACTTCCAGGGATGGGGTAGCCACAGCTTCTCTGGGAAAGCTGTGCCAGGGCCTCACCCTCATTCCAGGCAGGAATTCCTTCCTGAATTTCTTCCTAATTTCACCTGAGGCCCTTTGGAGGTACCTGGGGAGACCCAAAAGTGGGACAGAAGCAGCTCTGGCCCAGCTCAGCACCGTCCCTGCTCCTCCTGGCTCTTGCTCAGGGCAAAGACATCGATCCCATCGATCCCTATCCCAGAGACAATTCCAGGCAGGGGAATCCCGCCCATCCCAGGCCATGGATCTGCTCGTGGAGAGCAGTTGAGAGGAAATAAAATCAGCAGGAGTTCATTGAAATGCAGCCACAGCTCCCGGCTGGAGCAGAGCTGGGGCCAGGGGAGAGGAGCAGCAGGACACAGGGATGGAGGGAGGGATGGAGGGATGGATGGAGGGATGGAGGGATGGAGGGAGGGATGGAGGGATGGAGGGAGGGATGGAGGGA
>NW_020924312.1:0-79 GCF_003984885.1 Neopelma chrysocephalum | reverse complement strand
GGAGGGAGGGATGGAGGGATGGAGGGAGGGATGGAGGGATGGAGGGATGGATGGGCTGGCTAAACTGGGCTGGAATGGA
>NW_020924311.1:903-1834 GCF_003984885.1 Neopelma chrysocephalum | reverse complement strand
GGGATCCAGGGATGCTGAAGGGATAAATCAGTGGGATCCAGGGATGCTGGAGCCATGGGGGAGGATAAATCAGTGGGATCCAGGGATGCTGGAGCCATGGGGGAGGATAAATCAGTGGGATCCAGGGATGCTGGAGCCACAGAGGGGGATAAATCAGTGGGATCCAGGGATGCTGGAGGGATAAATCAGTGGGATCCAGGAATGCTGGAGGGATAAATCAGTGGGATCCCGGGATACTGGAGCCACAGAGGGATAAATCAGTGGGATCCTGGGATGCTGGAGCCATGGAAGGGGATAAATCAGTGGGATCCAGGGATGCTGAAGGGATAAATCAGCGGGATCCAGGAATGCTGGAGGGATAAATCAGTGGGATCCAGGAATGCTGGAGGGATAAATCAGTGGGATCCAGGGATGCTGGAGCCATGGGGAGGGATAAATCAGCGGGATCCAGGGATGCTGGAGGGATAAATCAGCGGGATCCCGGGATACTGGAGCCACAGAGGGATAAATCAGTGGGATCCTGGGATGCTGGAGTCATGGAAGGGGATAAATCAGTGGGATCCAGGGATGCTGGAGCCATGGAAGGGGATAAATCAGCGGGATCCAGAGATGCTGAAGGGATAAATCAGCGGGATCCAGGGATGCTGGAGGGATAAATCAGTGGGATCCCAGGATGCTGGAGCTACAGGGGAGCGAGTGCCAGGGATGGGAAAGAAATCCCTGGGACTTGGGGATGTTGCAAATCCCAGGGATGGAGAATAAATCCCTGGAATTCAGGGATGCTGTGAGTGACAGGGATGGGAAACAAATCCCTGGAATTCAGGGATGCTGCAAATCTCAGGGATGGGAAAGAAATCCCTGGAATTCAGGGATGCTGTGAGTGACAGGGATGGGAAAGAAATCCCTGGAATTCAGGGATGCTGTGAGTGCC
>NW_020924311.1:598-893 GCF_003984885.1 Neopelma chrysocephalum | reverse complement strand
GGGATGGGAAAGAAATCCCTGGAATTCAGGGATGCTGCGAATCCCAGGGATGGGAAAGAAATGCCTGGGATGGGAAATAAATCCCTGGGATCTGGAGGTGCTGCAGGGTCTGGGGATGCCCCACATCAGGATCCAGGGATGCTGCAAATCCCAGGAAGGGGAAATTCAATCCTGAGGACTCGGGAATGCTGTGAAGCCAAGGATGGTCTGGCACTGGGAGCTGGGAATGCTGCAAGCACTGGGATGGGAAATAATTCACCGGGATCTGGGAAATAATTCCCTGGGATCCAGGGAA
>NW_020924311.1:0-588 GCF_003984885.1 Neopelma chrysocephalum | reverse complement strand
CAAACCCAGGATGGGAAATAATTCCCTGGGATCCAGGGAAGCTGCAAGGCCCTGACATGGAAAACTAAATCCCTGGGATGCAGGAATGCTGCAAACCCTGAGGATCTCCCGGGATCTGGGGGCTGTGATCCCAGGATGGAAAAGAAATCCCTGGGATCTGGGGATGCTGCGAGGCCTGGGAATGGGAAATTAAATCATTGGGATCCAGGGATGCTGCAAACCCCAGGGATGGCCTGGAAGCAGGATCTGGGAATGCTGGGAACCCCAGGGATGGTGAGTAAATCCCTGGGATCTGGAAATGCTGCAAGTTCCAGGGATGGGAAACTAAATCATGAGGAGCCAGAAACGCTGGGAACCCCAAGGATCCCTGAGCACTGGGATTTGGGAATGCTGTGAGCCCTGAGGGTGCCCAAACCCCGGGATTTGGGAATGCTGAGAGCCCAGGGATAGTAAATAAAACATTGGGATTTGGGGATATTGCAGGGTCTGGGGATCCAGCACCAGGATCCAGGGAAGCTCCAAACCCCAGGGATGGGAAATTAAATCACTGGAATGCTGCAAATTCCCAGGCTGGCCTGGCACTGGGAT
>NW_020924310.1:0-1334 GCF_003984885.1 Neopelma chrysocephalum | reverse complement strand
CCCCCCGCGGGTGGGTGGGCGGGCGAGCGGGCGTGGGGAATGGAGAGACGCCCGGCAGCATCCCCAGAGTCCTCGTCCTCATCATCCTCATCCTCGGGGCCGTGTGACTGACTGCGAGCGGCGCTCAACGAGGCGCGCACACGGAGCCCCCCTACCCCGGAGCCGCCGGGCAGAGCCGCCCCTGCCCCGTCCCGTCCCGCGGGGAGCCGGCATGGAGTGAGAGCAGCCGCCAGGTAAGGAGGGAAGGGATACCCCGGAGGTGCGGGGTCGGGGGCTTCGGGGTTTTTTTTTTGGTGCCCGTGCCCTTATGGACGCGTTGCCTCCGCGTTTCTCCGTCTCTCCCCTCGCCCCAAAAACGCCTTTCCTCAAGCACACCCCCCCCCCCGGTGCCGTGGGATTCGGGGTGCGTTCCTTATGTAACCCGGGGGCGAGCAGCCTCGGCCGCTTGAGCTGGGCAGGGGGCGAAGTGGCTGCGGGGAGGGGGGACACGGTGGGCTCCGGGCTGGCCCCGAGGTCCCCCTTTCCAGCTGCCGTCGCGGGAGCTCCCGCGTGGGAGCCCCATCCCCACGCCCTCGGGCAAAGCGCGGCGGCCGCGACGGGGCCGGGGATGCTCCGGGTCTCCTCGGGCTCCGGGGCTCGGCAGAGGGAACTGGGGGCGACCACCGACCCCCTCCCCAGCGGTGCTCCAGCGGCGGTGCCGGGGCTGGGAAGAACTTCAAAGCGAGAAGGGGAGGAGGAGGGGGGGGGGGTGATGCTGTTTTTTGGATGCTCCCGTCTCACTTCTCCTCCGGGAGGGCAGCGGGGGGGGGGCGGCTGCACTGCGGGGAGAGGGGGTCGCGCTGGGCTGAGCGGGCAGCGCTGGGGGCGAGCGGGGAGAGCATGGGATAGGGGGAGTCGGGACAGCGCTGGGGGCAGCCGGGGCCAGGATGAGGGGGGCAGGAGCCAGGTTGAAGGGACGAGGACCCAGGTCGAGAGGAGCGGGAGCCTGGGTGAGAGGAACAGGAGCAAGTTGAGGGGACCAGGAGCCGGGTTGAAGGGACCAGGAAGCAGGAGGAGGGGACCAGGAGGTAGGATGAGGGACCAGAAGCCGGGTCCAGAGGAGCAGAAGCCAGGTTGAGGGGACCAGGAGCCAGGTTGGGGGGACCAGGAGTCAGACTGCGGGGACCAGGAGCCAGGTTGGGGGGACCAGGAGTCAGACTGGGGGGACCAGGAGCCGGGTTGGGGGGACCAGGAGCCGGGTTGGGGGGACCAGGAGCCAGGCTGAGGGGACGGCGCGGCCCCTCTGGGCGGTCAGGGAAGGTTCACCCTCCCCCGGGGGAGAGGGACAAGGGTAG
>NW_020924309.1:0-3218 GCF_003984885.1 Neopelma chrysocephalum | reverse complement strand
CACTGACTTCCTCCTCACCTGCCTGGGGGGCCCGCGGCACCTTCCTCTTCCTCGCAGCCTCCTCCTCCATCCGCCCAAGCTTTGGGAAGGAGAAATCCTGATGGGGTGAAAACAAGGGCTGAGCGCATTGGTTTGGGGGTTCCTCCTGCCCAAGTCCATCTCTTGAACTCACCGGGCATCCTGTGACCATAAAAACCTCCAAAACACCAAGATTCAGCCCAGAAAAACCCAAACCACCAACAAGATTCAGGCAAAAAACCTCTCAGAAATAGTGAGATGAACCCCCCTGCAAAACTGCAGAAAGTTAAGATCCAGTCAAAAAAAACCTCCAAAGTATGAAGATTCAGCCCAAAAAAAGGTGTTTATTTGGGAGAATGAGGGGAGTGAGGTCATTTCATGAGCACTTGATTGAGTTGCTATATATTAATAAAGAGCTGTATTAATGTGGTTTCACTTAAAACTCACCAGGGCTGTTCCTCGAGGTTCTCTGGCCCCCTGCCAGTCCAAGGCTGTTTCTCCAAACCACCAAACCAAGTGTGCCAAACACCCTGGATGGTCAGTGCCGGCTGGGGCAGCGGGCACTCGCTGAGGGGATGAGAAAACTGCACCTGGGGCTGGGCTGAAAGAGGCTTCAGCACCATTTCTGATGGCCCGGGGGCAGCATCTGGCTTCTCCCAGACAGAGACATGGCACTTGTTCCTCTTGCAGGAAGTCAAGGGCAGGAGGGTGACTCCTGCTGCATGGATGGAATGGCAGAGGATCCCTTGGGTCCCCAGGATGGATCAGAAAACAGGAATATACACAAAAGGCCTCCACAAAGATTTCTAGGGGAGTGTCCTGTAGGGAGGGGACAGTGTCACCCCACCATGGCAGGGCTGGCAAGTGGGAGGTTGCTCCAGGGCTCTGCAAGAGGCCTCGTGCTCTGCTCGGCCCCAGCACTGGCTGCTACCAACACCCCCGGCTGCCCCCGGCCCTGGGCAGCTCTGCTGCCACAGGCTGTGCCCTCACCGTGGCCCTGCAATGGCCCTGCCTGTCCCTCACCGTGGCCCTGCCCATGGCCCTGTCCCTTGGCTCTCTCACTGCCAGCTGAGTGTGGGGCACACGGGCTGGGGGTCCCTCCCAAGCCCCCCGGGCAGCCGGCGTTGGCTGGGGGGATGTGAGGGCTGGGCCTGCTCAGCACAGCCCTGGCCTCGTGCCCAGCGCCTCTTTCCTGCCCCACACAAGAGCTTCCCGGCCCCCCCAGGGCTCCCCTGCTGCTGCCTCTGCTCCTGGCCCTGCCTTTGCTCCTCCCTTGGCTGGGGCAGCGGCTGCAGGGGGGGGATGGCAGCAGCTTCAGCTCCACGGCACTTCCTGGGGGGAGCTCAGCCCGGGGGGGACGGGCAGGGACCTGATGGGGATGGACAGGGGCCCAGCAGGGACAGCCAGGGCCTGCAGGGGACAACCTGGCCCCCCACACTGCCAGGGCTGGCTCTGCTCCTCCTTGCAGGCTCCGTGGCCAGGCACAGTTTGTGTTCTTCAGCAGCACCTCTGCCTTGCACTTATTCTCAGGCTCACCTCAGGGACAGCTCTGGGCTCACCTCCGGGTCACTTCTCAGCCTCACCTCAGGGCCTGGGCTCAAGGACAGGAACCTGCAGGGAGGGGAGATGACGTGGAAGCTGAGGGCTCCTTCTACAACCATCCCAGAACTCAGCCTGCTTTTCTAACACCACACATTTACAGACTAACCTCGGAGATAGATATGGACACACATCTCTATCACCCTGGGGATGGAGCCTCAAGCATGTGCTGCCATAGGAATGGGAATCAGAGAATCACAGAATCAGCCATGTTGGAAAAGACCTCCGAGATCATCAAGTCCAACCCTGGATCCAACCCCGCCCTGGTTCCCAGACCATGGCACTGAGGCCACATCCACTCTCACCTTCAACACCTCCAGGGACGCTGACTCCACCCCCTCCCTGCCCAGCCCATTCCAAGGCCTGATGACTCTCGGCAAAAAATTGCTTCCCAATATCCAACCTAAACCTCCCCTGGCACAGCTCAAGACCCAGCCCTCTTGTCCTACTGCTGCTTCCTGGCACAAGAGCCCCACCCCCACCTGGCTACACCCTCCTGGCAGGGACTTGCAGAGAGTCAGGAGGTCTCTCCTGAGCCTCCTCTTCTCCAGGCTGAACAATCCCAGCTCCCTCAGCCTCTCCTCACACCACTTGTGCTCCACTCCCTTCCCCAGCCTCGCTGATCTTCTCTGCACCTGCTCCAGCCCCTCCAGGGCCTTCCTCAGCTCAGGGCCCAGAGCTGGACACAGAACTCCAGGGGTGGCCTCACCAGCGCTCAGTCCAGCCCAACAATCCCTTTCCTGCTCCTGCTGACACACTCTTCCTCAGCCAGGCCACCATCCATTGGCCCTCTTGGCCACCTGGCCACACTCTGCCTCCTCTTCAGCTTCCTGTCCATCCACACTCCCAGCTCCCTTCCTGCCTGGCTGCTCTCCAGCTACTCTGGCCCCAGCCCGGGGGGCTGCCGGGGCTTCTTGTGGCCAAAGGGCAGGACCCGGCTCTTGGCCTGCTTGAACCTCAGCCCCTTGGAATCAGCCCATGGATCCAGCTTGGCCAGGTCCCTCTGCAGAGCCCTCCTGCCTTCCAGCACATCAACACACCCCCAGCTTGGGGTCAGCTGCACATTTGCTGATGAAATGCCTGGTTCTGCAGCAGCTGCAGATGCTCAAGGGGCAGCAGGAACAAGTCAGGGGCCTGGGGGGCTTTGGGGTCTGGGAGGGTCCTGGGGGAGCTGGGGAGGGGCTTTGGGGATTGGGGGTACAAACCAGTACAGACCAAGATACACCAGTTCAGACCAGTACCTCCTCACTGCTCCCCAGATCTCTCCTGGAGCTGGGCCATGTTGTCGTGGGACATCTGAGCCCCCCCAGTGCCCTCCCAGTACAGCCCAGTGCCCCCAGTACAGCCCACTGTGTTCCTGTCCCAGGGTGCCAGGTCATCCCTCTTGGGGGGGGGATGGAAGGGATTTGAGGGGAGGCTGGGGAAGATTTGGGGGGATCTGGGGGGGGTTGGATGGGGATTTGGGGGGTTTGGGGTGCTTTGGGTGTATTTACGGAAGTTAAAAGAGGTCTTGGGGGGTCAAAGGGATTGGTGGGGGAAGGGATTAAAGGGAAAATGGAGGTTAGGGGACATTTGGGAGGGTTAATGGGGCCTGGGGGGGG
>NW_020924308.1:0-1122 GCF_003984885.1 Neopelma chrysocephalum | reverse complement strand
TGGGGGAGAAGGGCTGTGGGGAAGGAACAACTCCTGGGAGGGCAGAGCAGGGCAGAGTCCTTCTGATCTCCAAAGTTTGCTGCAGGGATGAGGACTTGTCACAACTCCAGATCAAAGTAGGAAATTTTCCAGAAGGTATTTGCAAGAGGCACAGACAGGCTGGGGGTACCTTAAAGAGAATGAACCAGTTCTTTCAGTGTTATACTCTGGGTTGTCTGGGTGCTGACTGTGACAGAGAAATTAATCTCTGAGCACAGGAGGAGACACTGAAACTTGAACTCTGTTAGATTAGAGGGGATTGAATCTGAGAGTATCAGACATCAAAACTGTCTTATAGACAGCAGCAGTGTCACTTTTCCAGCCTCCCCAGGGTTGCTCTGACTTTGCCATCAAATCCTGCCCAGCCAGAGATGCCCCTGGGCAGTGCCCTGTGCTGCTGGGAGGGCTCTGCAGGGCAGAGCTGAGCCCCCAGGGCTGGGATGGGCTCTGGCAGCACTGGCAGGGCCCGGCCCTGGGCCCAGGGAAGCAGCTGCTGGCAGGGACAGCTCCAGGCAGCAGAGCCCTGGGCAGGGAGTGGGGGCAAGTGCCCCCAAGGCCTGGGGGAGGGGGCGTTCAGGCAGCTCTGGGGGCCCTTCCCTGCAGCTCTGCTGGGCACTGTGTAGAAATGAGGATTCCTGCAATGGAAAAGAACCTTCCAGATGTGATGGTAAAAATGGAAAACACAGGTACAATTATTCTATGGACAGACTAAGCTTCTGCTCTGCAGCCCCAGCTCTTCTGAGTCGTGGGTGTAGAGATGGAACTTTTGTATTCAAGATCTCTTACATCTGACATTCCTTGTGTATGTGAAAGGTCTACGAAAAAATTCCATGTCCCCCTGGAGCTGAGCAAAACTGACTCCTTGGCAGTACATTTGGTGATATTTGACACATTGATTTCTTTTAAAAATGGAATGGCTTTTTCACAGATGTCTCTCTTAACTGTTCCCAGTCCTTTCCTTTTTTGAACAGATCCTGTGCTAAGAAGCAGCAAATGTGCAACAGCAGCTCCCTCACCCAGTTCCTCCTCCTGGCAGTCGCAGACAGGCGGGAGCTGCAGCTCCTGCACTTCTGGCTCTTCCTG
>NW_020924307.1:0-1852 GCF_003984885.1 Neopelma chrysocephalum | reverse complement strand
GGGGGGTTACTGAGGGATGCTGGGATGGCACTGGGTGGGTCTGGGGAGTTACTGGGGGATTACCAGGACACACGGGGGGACACCGGGAGGTTACTGGGCCATACTGGGGGTCACTGGGTGCTCACTGGAGGATCACTGGGCCATAGAGAGGGCAGTGGGAGGTCACTGGGACACACTGGGTGGTCACTGAGGGGGTTACTGGGCCATACTGAGGATCACTGGGAGGTCATTGGGATATACTGGGGGCACTGAGATCCCCTTACCCAGATGTGGTACATTTCCCCCCCCGGATTTTGGGGGGCATCCCGAGGACCCCTCCCCTAGGGGCTGGGGGACCCCCTGAACCCCACTGCTGGACTTTAGGGAACCCCCAAAATCCCCTCAAAACTCCTGAAATCCCCTCAGAAATCCACCCCTCGACCAGTCGAAACCTCCTCTAGGTCCCCTCAAATCCCCTCAGAGACCTCAGCCCTCCCCAGCACCCCCTAAACCCTCTCAGTGACTCGCAAAACCCACCGGGGACCTCCCAAGCCCATTCAGGGACCCCCAATCCCCCTCACGGACCCTCAAAACCGTCTGGGACCCCTTAGACCCCCTAGAGACCCCGAAACTGCCTAAAAGGTCCCCGCAAAGCCTCTCAGGACAGCCAAACCTCCCCAGAGATCCCCAAAGCCCACCTGGGACACCTCAAATCTCCTCAGAAACCAAACCGCCCTCAGAAACCCCCAAACCCCTTCAGGGAGCTTTAAGTTTCCCCCTGAGTCCCCTCAGGACACCGAACCCCCTCAGGGACCCCTCAAAACGTCCCCGGGAACCCCCGAACTCCTCCGCTAAACCCTCCCGAGCCCTCCAACCCACAGCCGTGCTCCCCGCAGCCCCCGAGGGGATCCCCAGACCCCGCTCTCGCCGCCCCCCCGCCAGCTCACACAGCTCAATGCAGACCCCGCCGCCAGCACGGCAGCCAACATGGCGCCCGCTCTGCGCGCGCACCGCCTGTACTGACCCGCCCCGCAGCCAATCAGCGCGCGGACACGGCCCCCGCCCGCCCTCCGCGGTGCATTGTAGGAGTTAAAGTAGCCGCGCGCTGATTGGCTGCGGGGTGGCTCAGTAAAGGTGGCGCGCGCGCAGAGCGCCCTGTTGGCTGCCGAGAATCCGTGATGGCGGCGGGGCCTCCCTTTGTCTGTGAGACCTGGCGGGGGGGCGGCGAGAGCGGGGCTCTGGGGATACCCTCAGGGGCTGCGGGGAGCGCGGCTGTGGGTGGAAAGGCTGGAGGGCTCGGGAGGGTTTAGCGCGGGAGTTCTGGGGTTCCCGAGGGTCAGAGCGCAGGGCCTTGTAACCCTCTCGGGGGCCGCGGGGCCCGGGGGCGTCCCAGGAACCCGGATGTTGGATCGGTTTCTGACAAAGTCCCTCGGAAAAAAAATTCTAAACCAGCCAACCAAAGAAAGAACCCTAAAAAAGGAAAAGTGAGGAAAAGGTGAAGAAAAAACTGCAAGGGTCAGGATGATTTTACTGCTTTGCTTCAGATTTTCCTTGGTCTTCTCCTTCTCAGATTCTTTGCTCCCTTCCTTTACAGAAAGCTCTTCTGCTGTTCTGTGGTTTTGTAGTCCCTTAGAAGCTTTTAGGGGTCCCTGAGGAGGTTTTGGGGGGGTCTCTGAGAGGGTTTGGTTTCGTCAGGGGACTTAGGGAGGAGGTTGAAGATCCCTGAAGGGGTTTGGGAATCCCTGAGGGAGTTTTGGAGTCTCCGAGGGAATTGGGAGGTCATGGGGGGCTTTGGGGAGGGGTCCTTGAAGGAGTACTAGGGGTTTCTAGGGGCATTTAGGGAGTCCCAGATTGTTTTGAGGGTCAGCAAGAG
>NW_020924306.1:0-605 GCF_003984885.1 Neopelma chrysocephalum | reverse complement strand
CCCCCCGGGCCGAGGGGGTGGGACCCCCCGACCCGGCTGGGGGTGACCAGTAGTGGGGGGTGTCCCAGCCCCAGAGAAATACTGTGATTTGGGGGGGGGGTGTATTTACAGTTGGGGGGTGAGGGCATCGCCCCCACCCTGGAGGGGGACCCCCGTGTGTCCCCCCCCCGCCCAGGGAAGGCAAAAGCCCCGGGCTCAGGGAGGGTAGCAGAGGGTGCTGGGGGGCACTGGGGCCCCCACAGTGGGGTGCTGGGCAGCCCCCCCAATACCGGGGGGCAGTGGGGCTGGTACCCCCCCCATCCTGCTCCAGGGGTTGGCAAAGGCTGGGGGGGTGTCCCTCCTGCCCGGCGATGGTGGCACTGAAGGGGAGTGAGAGGGGGGCACTTGGGGTCCCCCCTCCATGGCGATGGTCCCGGGCACCAACCCCGAGGGGGGCACCTCGTTGTGGGGCTGGGGGTGAGTCCGTTGGTGGGGTGGGGAGGGCCAAGGCAACCGGCCCCCCCCGGCCCGTGCTCCAGGTGAGTCCCAAGAGAAGGAGCTGGGGATTGGGGGGGTTTCCACTGTACCCCCCCAATATGGCTCACAATTTGGGGGGGCTGGGGGGG
>NW_020924305.1:0-356 GCF_003984885.1 Neopelma chrysocephalum | reverse complement strand
CCCCCCCCAGGTGGGCCAGGGGTACCCCCACGACCCCCCCAAGGTGAAGTGCGAGACGATGGTTTATCACCCCAACATCGACCTGGAGGGCAACGTGTGCCTCAACATCCTCAGGTGGGCTACCAACACCTAGGGGGGGGCTACCAACATCTAGGGGGGCTACTGACAGCCCCTGGGGGGGCTACCAACCCCTGGAGGGGCTACTGACAGCCCCAGGGGGGCTACCAACATCTAGGGGGGGCTACTGACAGCCCCGGGGGGGGGGCTACCAACCCATGGAGGGGCCACCAAACCCCTCCCGTGGGCTCCCCCCTGGCGGGGCCGTGGCCACCTCTTGGTGTCTGTGGTGGCCAGGC
>NW_020924304.1:0-3794 GCF_003984885.1 Neopelma chrysocephalum | reverse complement strand
GGAAGAAGTAGACTGTTAACTTGAGATAGAAATTTGCAATATACCATGGAACCTTATTCAAAGTCCAGCTGGAAAATACCTTGTTGTTAAGGGTGTGAAATAAATCCTAAAGTGCCATCAAATATGTGATTTTCTCTTTATTCCCAATCACTAATTAAAGAAACATAACTCAGATGTGATCTCACTCTGTGCTCCAGTGAGATTAACATTAGAACAATGTTGTCACTGTCTCCTGGTCTCTTGTGCTCCTCACTGGAAGGCACTTGGTGCACCCCTGGATATCCTGCTAATGAGGTGAAAAACTAACACTTCTAAAGTTCCAGATTTTCCTCACCTCTTTGTACACAGTTGGACAAACTGGACCAAGTTATGACTTGAAAGTCATCTGCTGTATTGAGCATTAATTACTCCTTGTTTTGATCTTAGGGAAAAAGGCTCACACAGCACAATCTCTGAATGCTCCTTTGAACTTATCCACAGTGTGTGCACAAAGACACAGAGCAAGGCTTTTAGCTTTTGCTGCTAAACTCAGTTCCAGCAGACAAAGAAATGTCTCTGTGAAATAATAGCAATTGTCTTGCCATGTTAGTGAACTACATTCCATTTATCTGGTCTCAAACAAATACTCCATATTTTCTCCTTGCTTTATTTTCAAGGGCATGGGTATGGGTATTTAGATGAGTGCCTTCACTGGTACAGGATAGAAACCGTTCACTTTGCTATAAATGAATATTATTCTTCTGACAAAACACCTTTTCCAAAGCCTCTGACAAAAAGAAAGGGGGAAAAAAAACCAGACAAAAAAAGGGAGCCACAGGCACATTGCCTGTCACCCACCAAAAAAGGTCTCCTCCCCAAAGATAATTCAGGCACACCCTTCAATCTGGATCTCTCACTGTGACCCCAAGCTCTTTTCTTAGTGGAAGTTTCTGTAGGGAAACTGAAGTGCATCACTCAGACAGCCAAGGATGAGGTGACTGAGGGAATTCAGTTGCTGTGTTTAATTAATACAGGATTATTTCCCTTTCCTTTGGTGAAGCTAATAATATGATGACAGGTGGAATGTCAGTAACAATTAAATCATAATCTAGTGCAGTAGCAAAGGGAAAACTTACTTTAGTTATGGAGTATTGCCAGCAGAACTCTTGAAAATCTTATCCATATTTCATCATCATCATCATCATCACCATATTTACACTGATAAAATACCACATGTATTTCATGGGATGCTGCAAGCTTTCTACAATCGTTGTGGCATGTATGTACAGAGCAAGAGTTAACATTCTGAGATTATACATTAATAAATGAGCTGCAGTTCTATTGTTTCTTGAATGTTAAGCACCACATCCTAAACACAGGAACACGTTCAAGGTTCATGTCCTATTTTAGGCCTTTTCAGCAGCTGTGATATTATGATAATCACACTTAAAATATTCCTCTAGAAAGAGTAAATTAGCCCTTTTCACTAGAAGGATTATTATGATCAAAAACAAATCTGAAAGAGAACAAATTCAGATTTCTTTTTTTGTTTGTTGGTTGTTGTTTTTTTCAGCAATGCAATAAATTGCTGTCCCTAACTGGGATGGCTTTTCTACTCAAGAATTAAAAAGAAAACCCCAAAGTTCACTTTATTCTGCACTTATATTACCTTTGGGGTTTTTTGGGTTGTTTTTGGAGGCGTCACCTATGTAGAAATACCTTCCTTAAAATGCATTTATGCTTTCTGTAGGAACCAAACCATTCCAGCTGACATACCATTGTATCACAAATACTGCAGTGAAATGTGATATCCCACTAAAGCAGAAGGGAAAGAAGAAAACTGAGCATCAGCAGCTATTCCTAAGCAAGATTAGAGGTTTAGCTCCATCTAACTGAGGGATGAGATGTGTCCCTCAATGGGTCTCTTCCCACTCCCCCACCAGCCCTTCTACCCGACTGCAAGCTCAAAGTTCTAAAAACAGAAGAAGCTGGAGTGTCAATATTTCCCCAGTGCAAACCCCACTAATCTTTGCTGTGAGCTGACAGGAATTGCTGTTCCACTGCCCTGGGATATCCTGGCTTGAGGCGAGAGCGCAGCCACGCCCAGAGCCCCCAACCACTCTGAGAGCTTTGGTACCATCTGTTTGTGCATGTCCATGTGGCAGAGGCTCCCCCGACATCTGCCGTGGAGCTGGTCCAGCTGCTGGACAAAACAAGGCATTGTCCAGCCTGCCTTCCCCCACCCCCGACCGCCCCAGCCCATCTTCCATCGCTCTGCTTCCTTTTTCTGCCCCTGCTCCCCCTCCGCTCCCTTCCCTCTGGCATTTTATTAGGAATGTTATTGCTGTTCTTACTGTCCAAGCATAAGCTGATGCACAGGGGAGCCTGTGTAATGTAACCCCTCAAGCACTAAATTCCTTCCCCTGTGCCAAAGACACAGGTTTGTTGTTGCTGCCCCTCCCGCCGAGCACCAGCTCCATCTCCTGCTCCTGCCCAGCGGCTTTCCAGAAATCCAGGGCTGGGTGTGGATTGAAGGCTATGGCAAGGGACAAATAAAGTTGCTTCACTTCCACCCTCAGTGTCTTGGTATTTGTGATCTTGGGAATCCTGACAAACCTGGAAAAATGCCAGATTATCTGTTGTCATAAGCTATGTACCTGGAAATTGTTTTGATACGTGTTTAAATCTTCTTTGAAAAGGAGAAAAAAGAAAAAGAAAGGAAAAAGAGGGAAAAAATGAAAAAAGAAAAAAGAAGATAAAAAAGAGAAAGAAAAAAGGGAAAAAAGAAAGAAGAAAGCAAAAAGAAATAAAAAAAGAGAGAAAAAAGAGGAAAAAAAAGACAGGAAAACAAAAAACCAAAGACGTTCTGTCTTACGTCCGCTCACGTGGAAATGGCCGCTATAATCCGCCGCAAGGACTACAACTCCCACAGTGCACCGCGCAAGGCGCAGGCGCAGCGGGGGCGTGCGGGGGCGTGGCCGCGCGCTGATTGGCTGCGGTGTTGTTCTCTAAAAGCGGTGCGCGCGGAGAGCGCCGCGTTGGCTGCCGGGAATCCGTGATGGCTCCGGGCTCGTCAGTTCGCTGTAAGATCTGGCGGGGATTGTGGCGAGAGCGGGGCTCTCGGCATCCCCTCGGGGGCTGCGGGGAGCGCGGCTGCGGGGGGAAAGGCTGGAGGTCTTGGGAGGGTTTAGCTCGGGGGTTCCCGGGGAGATTTTGAGGGGTCCCTGAGGGGGTTCAGTGTCCTGAGGGGACTCAGGGGGGAGGTTGAAGGTCCTTGAAGGGATTTGGGGGTCTCTAAGGGGGTTTTGGTTTCTGAGGAGATTTGGGGAGGTCCCAGGTGGGCTTTGGGGGTCTGTGAGGAGGTTTGGGGTTCCTGGGGGGCTCTGCGGGGACCTTTTAGGCAGCTTTGGGGGTTTAAGGGGTCCCAGACGGTTTTGAGGGTCCCCGAAGGGGATTGGGGGGGTCCCTAAATGGGCTTGGGGGGTCCCAGGTAGATTTTGCGGGTCACTGAGAGGGTTTAGGGGGTCCTGGGGAGGGATGAGGTCTCTGAGGGGATTTGAGGGGACCTTGAGGAGGTTTCGATGGGTTGAGGGGGGGATTTCAGGGGTTTTGAGGGGATTGTGGGGGGTCCCCTATAGCCCGGCAGTGGGGTTCAGGGGGTCCCCCAGCCCCCAGGGGAGGGGTCCTAGGGATGTCCCCCAAAATCCAAGGGGGGGAGATGTACCACATGCGGGTAAGGGGATCCCAGTGCCCCCAGTATATCCCAATGACCCTCAGTACAGCCCAGTGACCAGCCAGTGTGGCCCAGTGACCTC
>NW_020924303.1:0-1030 GCF_003984885.1 Neopelma chrysocephalum | reverse complement strand
GGAACTCGCCCGCCTTGCAGGAGAACGCTGCCCACGGAAACCGGGATGGGAAACTGGGAGCAGAAACCAAGATATGGGATGGGAAACCAGGAGGGGAAACCAGGATGGGAAACTGGGATGGGAAACCAGAAGGGGGCACTGGGATGGGATACTGGGATGTGGCACTGGGTTGGGACACTGAGATGGGGCACTGGGATGGGGCACCAGGCACCAGGATGAGACACCCGGATGGGGCACTGGGATGGGAAACCGGGATATGGAATGTGGCACTGGGATGGGCACCGGGATGGGAAACTGGGGCAGGAAACCAGGAGGGGGCACCGGGATGTGACACTGGGATGGGGCACTGGGATGTGGCACCCATGGGAGTCCCCACAGCACCCAAGGGGATCCTCCCGGTTGCACCAACAGCCTCTGAACCCTCCCAGTTGTCCCAACACCCACCAACCCCTCCCAGTTCCACCAACAACCCCCAAACCTCCCAGTTGTAACAACCCCCAAACACTCCAGTTGTACCAACAACCCCCAACCCCTCTGGTTGTACCAACACCCACCAAACACTCTGGTTGTCGCAACAACTCCCAACCCCTCCCAGTTGTACCAACAACCCCCAAACCTCCCGGTTTGTCCCAACCCCCACTCATCCCACCCCCCGTGTCCCCCACCCCATCCCTGCTCCCCGGGGGCCCTCCCGGCCGGTCCCACCCCCCCATTCCCACCTGGAATGGCCGCAGGACCCTCTGGGGCTGTGTCCCCCCCCCAGGTCGACGTGGGTGCCCCGGGGGGACTACGTGGCCTCGAACACGGACGAGTGCACGGCCACGCTCATGTTCGCCGTGAGCCTCAAGCAGGCGGGGACCGTCACCTTCGAGTACCTGTACCCCGACAGCAGCATCGTCTTCGAGTTCTTCGTGGGTGCCAGGGGGTCACCTGGGCACCTCAGGGGGTGCCTGGGGCCGTGGCAGGGGGCCCTGGGGGTGTGGGGGGGCGTCTTGGGACAAGGGAGGGGTGTCTTGGGACAGGGGAGGGG
>NW_020924302.1:0-1510 GCF_003984885.1 Neopelma chrysocephalum | reverse complement strand
GGGGGGGGGTCTCCCCAGGCATTTTTACAAGCCCATGTTGAAGAGGGGGGTGAGCAAGTGGACGGCGCAGACGGCCGTGTTCCTGGCCTCGGCCTTCTTCCATGAGGTCAGAGACCCCAAATCCTGGATGGGACACCCCTAAATCCCAGCTGGGGATCTCCAAATCCCATCTGAGATCCCCCAAATCCTGACTGGGAGCCCCAAATCCCAGCTGAAACCCCCAATCCCATCTGGAACCCCCAGTCCTGGTTGGGACCCCAAAATCCCGGCTGAGACCCCAAATCCTGTCTGGGACCCCAATCCCAGCTGAGACCCCAAATCCCAGTTAGGACCCCTCAAATCCCAGCTGAGAATCCTCAAATTCCATCTGGGAGCCTCCCTAATCCCAACTGGACCCCCAAATCCCAGCTGGGACCCCCTAATCCGATCTGGAACCCTCAGTCCTCACTGGGACCCCTAATCCTGGCTGGGAGCCCCCCAATCCTGGCTGGAACCCCCAATCCTGGCTAGGACCCCAAAATCCCAGCTGGGGACCCCCATATCCCAGTTGGGGATCCCCAAATCCTGGTTAGGACCCCTCAAATCCCAGCTGAGGATCCCCAAATCCCAGCTGGAACCCCCCCAATCCAAGCTGAGACCCCAAATCCTGTCTGGGACCCCCCCCAAATCCCCGTTAGGACCTCCCCAATCCCAGCTGAGACCCCAAATCCTGTCTGGGACCCCCCCCAATCCAAACTGAGACCCCAAATCCTGGTTAGGACCCCTCAAATCCCAGCTGAGGATCCCCAAATCCCATCTGGGAGCCCCCCAAATCCCAGCTGAAACCCTCGATCCCATCTGGAGCCCCCAGTCCTGGCTGGGACCCCCAAATCCCAGCTGGGGATCCCAAAATCCCATCTGGGGATCCCCAAATCCCATCTTGGGATCCCCAAATCCCAGCTGAAACCCCCAGTCCCATCTGGAACCCCCAGTCCTGGTTGGGACCCCAAAATCCCAGCTGGGACACCAAAATCCCGGCTGGGAACCCCAAATCCCAGCTGGGACCCCCAGTCCTGGTTGGGACCCCCAAATCCCGGCTGGGAGTCCCGAATCCTGGCTGGGACCCCTAATCCCAGCTGGAAACCCCAATCCCATCTGGAACCCCTAATGCTGGGTGGGACCCCCTAATCCCATCTGGGACACCAAAATCCCAGCTGGAACCCCCAAATCCCGGCTGAGACCCCAAATCCTGGTTAGGACCCCTCAAATCCCATCTGGGGATCCCCAAATCCCAGCTGGGACCCCCCCCAGATCCCAGCCAGGCCCCCCCAGCCCCCAGTCCCGTCCCCCCTCGGCTGTGTTGACCCCGTGTTGACCCCATACTGACCCCTTACTGACCCCATGCTGACCCCGTGTCCCCCCCCGTGTCCCCCCCCCCGTGTCCCCCCCAGTACCTGGTGAGTGTCCCCCTGAGGATGTTCCGGCTCTGGGCCTTCATGGGGATGGCGGCGCAGGTGAGGGGGGGACACGG
>NW_020924301.1:0-1554 GCF_003984885.1 Neopelma chrysocephalum | reverse complement strand
CTGTGTCCAACTCTGCCAGGAGGGCTGTGCTGGGCAAGGCTGAGGAGACTGCAGAAAACAGTGGCCCTGGGGAGGTGAGAGGAGCAGGTGGAGAGACCTTGTGCCTGCCCACGCTGGGCAGGAGCTGCCCCAGGATGGCAGCTCTGAAGCACTCACAGGATGTCCCTGTGAACAGGAGGGGAAGACTGGATCTGAAAATGGAACCTGGGAAGCAGAGAGCAGGATTGTCATGGTGTCACTGCAGGAGAGTTCCAGCCCTGGAGCAAGGTCACAGAAGGAGTGACCCAGTCCATGCCCTGCCCTCAGAAGATCCCACAGCATCCTGGAGATGCTGTAAGGGAGCCCAGCTCTGCTTCACAAGTTCCCAGGGCCTGTCCCTGCCTGTGCTCCAAGGGCTTCCAGCCCACAGGACTGTGCTCAGAGAGCACTCAGGCCTCACAGCGAGAAAGGGGCTCAGGAGGACAGTGTGGAAGTGGCAAGAGAGCAGCTCTGCAAAGACCAAGCCCTGCTGCTCCCTGGCAGTGCTGCTGGGCTGGGATTATTGTCCCCTTCCCATTTGCAAAGACACCCTGTCCTGCAGTGTGCTGTCCTTTAGGAACATCTGGGAAGAAGAATCTTGGATGAAGAAGGCACTGCAGGGTCTTTTTTTTTGTTCAAATACTTAGAGAGCACAATTCATCATTTTTACATCTGTGGGTCAAATCCAATGGGTAGACACTAAATTAAAAGGCAGATGCATAATAATATTTAATTGCACAGAAAATTATTGCAAGAACAACCAGATGACCTCCACAAAAAATGTGAGCAGGAAGACTGGTCCATTAAGGAGTCCCATTCTGAATGCTACACACCAGAAAACAGGCACTTTAATGCTCCTGAAAAGCATCCAGTCATCATTTTCCTCAGGGCATCCTTGAGCTCCTGGTTCCTCAGGCTGTAGATGAAGGGGTTCAGTGCTGGAGGCACCACTGAGTACAGAACTGACAGAGCCAGATCCAGGGATGGGGAGGAGATGGAGGGGGGCTTCAGGATGGAAAATATGCCAGTGCTGACAAACAGGGAGACCACGGCCAGGTGAGGGAGGCAGGTGGAAAAGGTTTTGTGCCGTCCCTGCTGAGAGGGGATCCTCAGCACAGCCCTGAAGATCTGCACATAGGAGAAAACAATGAAAATGAAACACCCAATTGCTAAACAAACACTAACCCCAATGAGCCCAAGTTCCCTGAGGTAGCCTGAGTGTGAGCAGGAGAGCTTGAGGATGTGTGGGATTTCACAGAAGAACTGGCCCAGGGCATTGCCCTGGCACAGGGGCAGGGAAAATGTATTGGCTGTGTGCAGCAGAGCATTGAGAAACCCAGTGGCCCAGGCAGCTGCTGCCATGTGGGCACAAGCTCTGCTGCCCAGGAGGGTTCCGTAGTGCAGGGGTTTGCAGATGGCAACGTAGCGATCATAGCACATGATGGTGAGGAGGAAATACTCTGCTGAGATGAAGAACAGAAAGAAAAAAGCCTGTGCAGCACATCCCATGTAGGAGATGGTTGTGGTGTTATGGAG
>NW_020924300.1:0-793 GCF_003984885.1 Neopelma chrysocephalum | reverse complement strand
CCCGCCGCCCTCCGCCCCTTGTCCTGCCCGCAGCCCCCGACCCTTGTCCGTCACCCCCGACCCGTCGCCCCCCGACCCCATCCCGTGGCCCCCCGACCCCATCCCGTCACCCCCCGACCCTCCCCGCCGCCCCTCGCCCCCCGCGCTCACCTGCTTGAGCCTCGCCACGGCGTCCCCCACCTCCGGGTGGCCCAGCCCATCCTCCGTGAGGTCGCGGACGATCTGCGGGAAGAAGGCGGCGAACTCCTCTCTCTCGGCCGCCGCGGAGCCGCCGCTGCTGCCGGTGCCGTTCATGGTGCCCCGTGCGCGGACCCGCCGCCCGCGGTCCCTCAGGCCCCGCTGGCCCCGCCCCCCCCCGCGCGGGGCACGCCGGGACTCGCAGTCCCGGCCCACGAGCGAGGCCGCTGGAGGGGCGGCCGCCCGGACTACAACTCCCGTCGTACCCCGCGCGGGGGGGCGGGGCCGGCGGGGCGGCAGCGAGGGCGGTGCCCATTGGTCCGTTTCATCGTGCGAGGATGAGCCCAAGCGGGATGAGCCAATAAAAGCGCGGCGGGGGCGGGACCGACGCAGGTGATTGGTGGAGAGGGGGAATGGAGCGAGAGCCCGGCTGGAGCGCGGAGGCGGGAAGGGGCGGGGCCAATAGGCTGAGGGGCGTGGGTGATGGGTCGATGGGCGGGGCTAAGACGAAGGGCGGGGCTTCGTGGGCGGGGCCAGACAGGTACGTGGCAGGTGAATGTGGGCGTGCACCCAGAGAGGACAGGTGACAGGTGTGCGCTGGGGCTTGGGAGGGGGG
>NW_020924299.1:0-4972 GCF_003984885.1 Neopelma chrysocephalum | reverse complement strand
GGGGGGCACGGGGAGAGGGTCGGGGGGGCTGCGGGCAGGCGCTGCCCGCGTCCCTGCGCTCCCGCAGGTGCTGGAGTACAACGTGCCCGGCGGGAAGTGCAACCGCGGGATGACGGTGGTCGCCGCGTTCCGGCAGCTGGCGGGGCCCGGGCAGCAGGACCCCGAGAGCCTCCGCTGCGCCCTGGCCGTGGGCTGGTGCATCGAGCTGGTGAGAGGCAGGACTTCCCCCCCGGGAGGGCACCCCTTGGGCACCCCCCTGCCCCGTCCCTAACCCGGCCTCCCGCAGTTCCAAGCCTTTTTCCTGGTGGCCGACGACATCATGGACGAGTCCGTGACCCGCCGCGGGCACCCCTGCTGGTACAAGAAGGTGAGAGCGCTAAGGAGCCCCCGATCTCTCTGGGAGGGGTCCTGTGGGGGTCAGGGGGGCTTTGTGACACCTCTCCCTGCGCTCCTGGTGCAGGAGGGGATCGGGTTGGATGCCATCAATGACGCCTTCCTCCTGGAGTCCTCGGTGTACCGGCTGCTGAAGAAGTACTGCGGGGGCAAGCCCTACTACCTGCACCTGCTGGAGCTCTTCCTGCAGGTGAGCCTGGCTCCCAACTCCCTCCCTGTGGCATTTCCCGGGGCCTGGGCCCTTTTTATGGAGGTTTGTGGGTCTTGGGAGTGTTCCTGAAGTTCCTGGGTGTCCTGTTGGGCACGCAGCCTTCCTTCTGACTCTGCAGGGCTCGGGGTCTGCACTGTGCTGTTGGGGGAATAAATCCAAAAAATCCATAGGGATCAGTGGAATCACTCATTGCTTTGGGTTGGGAGGGACCTTAAATCTCATCTCATTCCAAACTCCCTGCCTTGGCCAGGGACACCTTCCACTATCCCAGGTTGCTCCAACCTGGCCTTGGACACTTCCAGGGATCCAGGGGCAGCCACAGCTTCTCTGGGCAACCTGTGCCAGGGCCTCCCCACCCTCACAGGGAAGGATTTCTTCATAATACTTCATTTAAATCTCTCCTCTTTGAGTTTAAAACCATCCCCCCTCATCCCGTCACTTCCACCCATGTAAAAAGTCACTTTCCCTCTCTTTTATCAACCCCTTTAAATGCTGGGAGGCTGTAACGAGGCCACAAATCCTTTCTCTCCTCTCCTCTCCAGACGGGCTACCAGACAGAGCTGGGGCAGATGCTGGACCTCATCACTGCTCCTGTGTCCCGGGTGGATTTGAGCCGCTTCAGCGAGCAGCGGTAACGGGGACAGGGGGGCAGAGCTGTGGCTCCTTCCCGGCCGTGCTGTGGCCTCGACCTGATCCAGGGGCTTGTTTTGGGGGAGCTGCTGGTCCCTGCTGTCCCTGAGCTGCAGAGCTCAGGCCTTGGGGCTGAGCCTGGTTCCTCTGCTGCAGGTACAAGGCCATTGTGAAGTACAAGACGGCGTTTTACTCCTTCTACCTCCCCGTGGCCGCCGCCATGTACATGGTGAGCGCGGTGGGAGCGGGCTCAGGAGGGGCCTCACCCCCATGGGAGGCTGCCCAGGAGGGCACGTGCTGGAAGGCAGGTGCTGGAAGGCTTTATTCCCTTTATTCCACCCCCATCCTCAGGTTGGTATCGACAGCAAGGAGGAGCACGACAACGCCAAAGCCATCCTGCTGGAGATGGGGGAATACTTCCAGATCCAGGTGGGAGGTGGCTCTGTGCCCCTGGGGTGCTTTGCCAGGTGCTGGTTGTGGCGCTGAGGTGTTTCCATGGTGGCACAGGATGATTACCTGGACTGCTACGGGGACCCTGCCCTGACGGGGAAGGTTGGCACCGACATCCAGGACAACAAGTGCAGCTGGTTGGTGGTGGAGTGTCTGCGCCGGGTCACGCCGGAGCAGCGGCGGATCCTGGAGGTAAATCTGGGATCACAGACCCGGGAGAGGGGGGTGTGCTGCCCTAGTCCACACTTGAAGTGCCTGGGTTGTCACCCAGGAGGGGTGTGAGCAGGGTGGGAGAGCAGCAGGGAGAACAAAGCTCCTGCCTCGTCCCCGTGCAGCAGCGCCGTGAGCTGGGTCTGGGTCTGACTCGCTCCGGGTTTTCCTCAGGAGAATTATGGCTGCAAGGAGCCCGAGAAGGTGGCGAAGGTGAAGGAGCTCTACAGTGCCCTGGGCATGGAGGCGGCTTTCCGGGAGTACGAGGAGCGCAGCTACCGGCGGCTGCAGGAGCTGATCGGGCAGCACGCCCGGCGCCTGCCCCGGGACATCTTCCTGGGCCTCGCCCAGAAGATCTACAAGCGGCAGAAATGATGGGAGGGGGGCCTGGCCGGGGGCTGCCGGGCCTTTGCTGAGTGGTGGGGGGGCGTCACGCCCCGCCTGGAGCTGCTCCGTGCCCTGGGTGGGGCCGGAGGCGGGTTTTAGAGGGTGCGATGGGATGGCCGGGGGAGGTGGTTCATCGATCGCCCCCCCCGCCCGTGTGTGTCAATAAACATAAGTTATTGTGGGTGCGTCGCTGCCTGGTGTTGGCTGGGGACGGGGCTGGAGGGCGGGGATGGGGATGTCACCCCCCCCTCCGGCGCTTTCCGAGGTGGGGGGGGGATGCCCGGAGCGCCGCCCCCGCCGGCGGGGCGGGGACCGGGCGGCTCCCGGCGGGCGGTGGCGGGGCCGCGGCTCCTCCCTCCCTCCCGCAGCCGCATTCGCCGCCGCAGCGCCGAGGTGAGCGGGGACGGGGCCGGGGATGGAGCCGGGATGGAGCGGGGGATGGGGACGGAGGGGGGATGGGGCGGCCGCGCCCTAGAACGCCGCTCCCTATCCCCGGGGCCGAGGGATGCTCGGCGTCGGTGGATGCCCGGGGCCCTGGATGCTCGGGGCCGTGGATGCTCGGAGCGGGCGGATGCTCGGGGTCGGCGGATGCTCGAGGCCGGTGGATGCCCGGAGCCGCCCGCCCGCGGTCTCCGCTGCCCGTTCGCTGCCCGCGGCCTCCGGCAGGTGCCCGGGGCCGGGCTCTCTCCCGGGAGGGCCGTGCCTGGCGGTGCGGCGGCGGTTCCGCGGCGGTTCCCAGAGCCGAGGTCGCCCCAGCCCCCGCGTGCCCGCGGTGCCACCGCCCCCGGCCGGGACCCCCCACCCCGCCACGCCGAGGCTCCAAGGGCATTTTCTCCTTGACGGCATCTCCGAGATGTTCCCGATCCTCTGGAGGGAATCCAGCCCTGGAGCGGCCAGAGCTGCCCGGGATCACGCCCGGGCCATGCTCCAGGGACCAGCGGCCGGCTGCAGCTCCTGCCCAGCTGCAGAGCCCTGAGCCCCATGGGAAGTCACGGGGCAGCCCCTGTCTGGGGCCACATCCCCATCTCTGCCCCCCCCAGACCCCAAGCTGGGCCCTGTCACAAGGTCACTGCTGTCCCTCTCACCCCAGCAGTGCATCTCCCAGGTTGTGCCACAGCATTTTCCCCTGACCCAGAGGGTGTTTGGTGCTTCCAGGGAGCTGGATGGTCTGAAGACAGAAGCTGTGGGGCTCTCCAGGGAGCCCCTGCACTCCCAGCAAGGCAGCACCATGCTGGCTCCAAAGAAAGGCCTCCTGTGCAACCTCAACCACGTCCACCTGCAGCACATCTCGCTGGGGCTGCACCTCTCCCGGCACCCCGAGCTCCAGGACACAGACGGTTCCACGGGTGGGGGAGACCAGACCGGCTGCAGCCACTGCCGGGAGAACCATGAGCCGGTGGACGCCAATTCCAACAATCCCTCCGTGAAATGCCGGTGTTGTGAGTCCCACGGCCCGGAGCCGGTGACGCTCGGGCTCCAGAACCAGGCACTGCAAGGGGATTTCCCCTGCCTGCACAGTGGGGGGGAGGAGGAAGAGGAGGAGGTGGCTTCCCCTTGTGATCCCCCTTGTGATTTGGCTTCCTCCTCCTCCTCATCCTCCTCCTCTGTCAGTAGCTGCTCCGATTTCAGCTTGGATGACTCCCCGGTCTCTGTGTACTGCAAGGGCTTCTCCATAGAAGAGTGCCAACTCCCTGAAAATCACTCCAACATCATTCCCGTAGAAAATGTCCAGGATGGCGAGTCTCTGGCTGACCAGGGTGGGACGTGTGAGGGAAGAGATGCCAACCACAACTCCCCGGTGCTCCGGACACCCAGGAAGAGCCCGGACAGCCTCTGCAGCACCAGCTCGCTCGACTCCCACTGCGACGAGCCCTCTCCGGGCACAGCAGCACAGGAGACCACCAGCCCCCGTGCTGACCTCGACCCCAACTGCAACCCCCTCCCCGAGCCCGATGCTGCGCCTCCAGCACCGCCCGTGCCGGAACGCCGGGATCCCGGGATGCCGAGCGGTGCCCCGGAGCCGCGGCCCCGGGCTGGGGGTGTCCCCCCTCCCGTGCCCCCCCGGCCCCGGCGGAGGATGCAGATGCTCAGCGGGCACCGAGCGGAGCAGCCGCGGCCGGCGGAGCCCGAGCCCGGCCCGGGTGAGCTCTGCAGAGACGCGGCCCCGAAGACCATCACCTCCTTCCACGAGCTGGCCCAGAGGAGGAAGAGGAACGCGGCCGGGCCCGCGCTGGCCCAGGCCAGGGTTGACCGCAGCGACTGGCTGATCGTGTTCTCTCCCGACACGGAGCTGCCCCCGCCCAGCGAGCTCCTCTCCAGCACCGCGGGCCAGGAGCCGGCCCGGCCCCAGCCCCAGCCCCCGCGGGACGCGCCAGCCCGGCCTCCCGGCCCCCGGCAGAGAGAGGTGACCACGTTCAAGGAGCTGCGGTCCCGCAGTGCCGCCAGGCAGCCCAAGGGCCAGCGGGCAGAGCAGGCCCAGCACCCCCCCGCGCCCCCGGGGCCGGCTCCCGGCTGGGGACCCCCCGCGCCCCCGGGGGGACCGGTGCTGGCCCCCACCGACGGCCACCAGCTGAGGAGGAGACCCCGGCCCAGCCTGCAGCCCATCGCGGAGGGGCAGCCGGGGGATGTGGAGGAGGGGGGGCTGCCCCCGGGGCAGAAGGGACCGGGTGCTGCCCTGGTCCGAAGGCTCGG
>NW_020924298.1:0-575 GCF_003984885.1 Neopelma chrysocephalum | reverse complement strand
TCAGTGCAGAAGGAGGGACAGGAGGTGCTCCAGGCACTGGAGCTGAGGTTCCCCTGCAGCCCGTGGTGCAGCCCATGGTGAGGCAGCTGTGCCTCTGCAGCCCAGGGAGGACCACGGGGGTGCAGAGACCCACCTGCAGCCCATGGAGGAGCCAATGCTGGAGCAAGTGAATGCCTGAAGGAGGCTGTGGCCCTGTGGCAGGGCCCTGCTGGAGCAGGTTTTCCTTGGTGGGATTTGTGGCCCTAGGGGGGACCCATGCTGGAGCAGCCTGTTCCAGAAGGACTGCACTCCATGGAAAAGTGACCCAAGTTGCAATAGTGTGTAAACAACTGTTGCCTGTCAGATGGAGCCACGTTTTGGAGAAGTTCATGAAGGACTGTCTCCCGTGGAGGGACCGGAGGGGAAGCAGGGGAAGAACTCCTCTCCCTGAGCAGCAGCAGCAACAACCTGTGATGAGTTGACCATAAGCCCCCTTCCCCATCTCTCTGTGCCGCTGGGAGGGAAGGGTAGAACTGGGGCAGGAGGGAGGGGTGAAGGGAAGATGTTTGTAGGATTTCTTTTACTTCTCATTCTCC
>NW_020924297.1:2516-4123 GCF_003984885.1 Neopelma chrysocephalum | reverse complement strand
CATCTCTGTGTCCTCCCTGGCTCTTCCTGCACACACAAAGCCTTGGGCTCATCCAGACTCCTTCTTTGTGACATATTGCACCACAACACTGACCTCAGAGGGAAAGTTCTTACTTCTTGTCACCAGTCTAGGCCACCCCAGCTGCCCTTGGTGGCACTAATTCCTTCTTATGCTATTTTCTGCCATGAAAAAAAGCTCCACCAGCTCTGACTGCCCCCTTCCCGACCTCTCAGGCTACTCCTCTACTGTCCTCAGTCTTCACACCACTGACCCCTAAGTCCTCAGCCTCTATATATGGGTCATGTGCTTGAGGCCCCAAACTCCTTCCTGGGAGATCTCTGGCACCTCTCCAAAGTTTTGGAAGATGACAATAGAGTGCTCTTATCCCAGGAAACACAGAGGGACCCTTTTTTCCAAGGGTTGTCTTGGCAGAATGAGGCACAATATCTTTAAACTTTGTGGGACAAGGGAGCTCTGAGCTCTGGGTACGGAGGGAGCTCCAAGTACCAACCACTGGAGTGGGAGCTACAAATCATCAGGGCTTGTGTTCTTTGGAGGGCCAGACACTGGTGAGAGTGGGGTGTGTGTGCACATGTAAGGACTTGAAGGGCACAATGAACTGTCTCAAAACACTGCCAAAGAAGGAAAATTCCATAAGGTGCCACAAGACATAAGCACTGGTGGCAAACAGGAAGGCCTTTAATTCCAAGGCCTAAACGGAGGCGAAGCTTTGGAAGTAGCACCCAGGACAGAATTGCACTGTGCAGACTGTGGGAAAGAGCAGACAGCCCCAACAGGAAGCCAGGGCTGGTAAGGCAGGTCTGGGGAACCCATCCAGGCAAAGATTCCCACCTGCAGACTGAAAGCACACCGGGCAAAACTCCCACCGTGGCAAGCTGTGGGAAAGGAAGCAAGTCCTTGTACATGTGCCAGCCCAAGCTGTGGGAACAGCATGTTGCCTGCTCAGTTGGGGCTAAGAAAAAATCCAGGAGCCGTTAATTAGGGTGAGATAAGGAAAGGGTTTAATCGTGCCAAGGCAATTGATGGTGTACGACACGTGCAGGCTGTGCCTGAGATGTTACATTTATAACCATATCTGTCCAATCCCAAGTGTGTCCAACCCGTAACTTTTGGCCTGGTCCACCCCTTGGCCCACCCTCTGAATTGGGTCTGGGGTGCATTTTGGGACGCTTTCTTCATCATCCTTCATCATCTTCGGGGTACAGAGAGCAGAGTCACCCAGTTCTTTGACTCTGTCCTGCAGTTTAGGCCAAGATACAAGCGTTCCCCAAACAGAACAGGCCTTGCCTTGACAAGAGACAAAACATCTTCTACTGGATACAGGGATAGGGCTGATATGGGGAGTATGGAATGGGGTAAGAGGGTTAAGGAATGTATAAACTAAGGGGTGCTACGGGGAAGAGGGAGAAAGGGTTGCTTCTAAAATCTACTTCTATTACCTATAAAACTTATAAGGTAGAAAAATAGGAAAACCATTAGGGGCTTAAGGCATCAACATGGTGAGGCGAGCTTTTGTCCCAGCAATGGCAGTGCACAGGAGAGAGACCTTGGCTTGGAGCCGAAGGGCTGAGAGAGGTGAGAGGAGA
>NW_020924297.1:0-2506 GCF_003984885.1 Neopelma chrysocephalum | reverse complement strand
TGTGTCTGGAAAAGCCCTCTCCCACTGGGGTGAGTTGTGGGAGGGGGGCCTGGACTAAAGAATTGGATGTTTAGGGGTCTCAAGCCACCCCAGGGGGCTATTCCAGAATGGAGAGGATAGGCCGGAATGGGTAGGATAACAAACTGGCCCAAAGCACATGGCTTGGTCTGCACTGTGCTGGTGTGGGGTGTTGGTTATTTGGTCACCAGGGGCTATTCCGGAATGGAGACGATAGTCCGTGACATCACAAAGGGGCCCATGGCACACAGGTGGGGCTTCACTTTGGGGTTGTAGGACGTTGGTTCTTTGGTCACCAGGGGCTATTCCGGACTGGAGAGGATAGGCTGTGACATCCCAAAGGAGCCTTTGTCACACGGATGGGGTTGAACTCTTGTCCTGGTTAGAACAGCTGGGACCAATTCATCACTGGATGTATGTAACCCAAAACTGTGTATTCTATAGCCTTCCATGCCATTTCCCAGAAACTATTGTCACTAGAGGCCTGCGAGGTGGAAAGATGTTCCTGTCCTCATACCCTTTTATGGAACTCCCCACTCTGATACCCTTTTATTGAACTCCCCGCTCTGAGGGAGGGACTGAGCACTCCCGCCTGAACTGGAGAATATATAAACTGGGAGTTTCGGAACCTTTACCACCTCTTGTGGGATCCAGAGGAAGACTGCAGACCACCACTCTCAACCAGACTGAGACCACCACCCTCAACTGGACTGCAATCACCACTTTTGACCAGACTGCAGCAGCTCTCCCACCAGCAGGTTTTTTCCCCTCTCCCTTTACTTTGGACATGGGGGGGGGGGGCAAGGAACACCACTTTTGTTCATGCCCCAGGGTGCTGGGTTATACATTTGGGTTTTGCAGGTCAAAACCAATTGTCTGTCTGTATAATTGTACTTATTGCATTATTTTAATAAATTGTTATTCTGACTTATAATCTCTCTTTTGAGTTGAGTTCATTTCCCCTGCTGGTTAACTTTTAAACCAGCACAACTGTCCCATGGTGGGGCCTTGGTTCTTTGGTTTCTGGGGGTGTGGTGCGGAAACAAGGTGTTTTTTCCCCCTGGAGTTCAAAAAATGGGAACCCCCGAGGGGGTGGTGTCTCTGCTGATGTTGACCCAATCAGCGCCCCTGCAAAATTCAAACCTATCACAGCAGAGCGGAAAAGAAGGGGGATGAGGTAGTTGGAGAAGAAGTGGCCATGTTCTGAGAGCACGAGGGGACAAGGGGCAGGAGCCCCGCTGGGGACCACGCCCCCTCAGCCCCCCGGCTGGGGTCCTAGAAACTCGGAAACAGTGTTCAACTGGACCCAGGTCTGGGACTGAAAAAGCTGGGAGTTCTTCTCCACTGTGAGCGGGCAGCAGAAGACAGAAAGGCGGCAGCAGTGAAGCCAGGTAGAACCTGGAATGCGAATTTAGTAGAGCAATACAGGAATTAGAGAGTGAAATACAAAATGCAGGCTTTAAGGAAAAGCATAGAAAACTTAGTATTAAGAAACAGCGGAGATAATAAATTCACTAGAATACAGGACGCTCTGACATGAAAGAACATGAAGCATGGACAGAAAGAACTAAAAATGCTAGCATACACAAAAAAGGACATATAGAAGAGAAACAAAGGGAGATAAGAAAAGGGACGAGCCAAGAAATCAGGTACTCTTGCCAGAAACTGGAAATCCCTGCCAATAACACAAGGAAACCATCCAAATTAGGGAAGGTTCCAAAGTTTATGAAGATGATGATGAAAGGACACTCAGTTCATGAAGATGAAAAACAGGAACGACCCCTGAAATTCTCCCAAAATTGGAGACTACACCTCTAACTCCGCCTCAACTCCGCCTGTTATGAATATTAAAAGTAGATGTTGCAATATAATGAATATTCATAATATGTGATGCAATTGCTTGGCAAAAAGTGTATAAAAGGCTCAGTTGTAAGTTACTCGAGCAGAGCAGTTTGTCCAGGGCGACCTGGGCTTCTCCCCAGCCGTAAATAAATAAATACCTCCTGCTTATAGACTGAAAATTCATCTCTGAGCAGTTTCTCCGCGCCTTCTTTGGGGCACAAATTCGCATCAACATCACATATCCCCTATGATGTCACATCCTTCCTGTGACATCACATCCTTCTGGTGACATCACACCTTCCCCATGACATCACATCCTCCCTTTGACATCACATCTTTCCTGTGACATCACATCCTTGTTGTGACATCATATCTCCCCTATGAAACACACCATTCCTGTGACATTGCATAACCCCTATGTTACATCCATCATATGACATCACATCCTTCCTGTGACATCATATCTCCCCTCTCACATCACATCCTTCCTGTGACATCGCATCCTTCTGGTGACATCCCGTCCTCCCCTCTGACATCACACCCGCCCTACGACAATACACCTCTCCCCCACATCACACCTCCTTGTTACATCACAGCTACCTGTGACATCACACCTACCTGTGACATCACATCTCCCCTATTATGT
>NW_020924296.1:830-3115 GCF_003984885.1 Neopelma chrysocephalum | reverse complement strand
CCCCCAGGGCCGGGAGGGGTCCCTGTCCCCTCTCCAGCTGGTCTCCATGACCATGTGGTGACCCCAATGACCCCAATGACCCCAATGACCCCAGTACTGTCCTCAGGGCCGTGAGGGGACCCTGTCCCCGCTCCAGCTGGTCTCCATGACCCCAGTGACCCCATGGTGTCCCCAATGACCCCATGGTGTCCCCAATGACCCCAATGACCCCAATACTGACCCTGCTGTCCCCAGGGCCGTGAGGGGACCCTTTCCCCCCTCCAGTTGGTGTCCACGCTCCGCGAGATCACCTCGGGGATGTCGTACCTGGCCGAGGCCGGGATGTCCCCAATGACCCCAATACTGACCCCAATGACCCCAATGACCCCAATACTGACCCCAATGACCCCAATGACCCCAATACTGACCCCATGGTGACTCTGTGACCCCCAGGGCCGTGAGGGGACGCTGTCCCCGCTGCAGTTGGTGTCGATGCTGCGTGGGATCGCCTCGGGGATGTCGTACCTGGCCGAGGCCGGGTTCGTGCACCGGGATTTGGCCGCTCGGAACATCCTGGTGGACGCTCACCTGGTCTGCAAAGTGTCCGACTTCGGCCTCTCCCGAGCCCTCCAGGGGGACGGGGCCAGTGACCCCACCTACACCAGCTCCATGGTGAGAGACCCCCACCCCAAATACCCCCCAATACCCCCCATATACCCCTGAGACCCCACCTACACCAGCTCCATGGGGAGAGACCCCACCCCAAATACACCCCCAGGACCCCCAAATATCCCTGAGACCCCCCGGGATCCCCAGGACCCTCAGAGACCACCCCTGGGACCCCCAAATACCCCCTGAGACCCTCCAGGACCCTCAGACCCCCCTGAAACCCCCCTGAGACCTCCAGAGACCCCTGAGACCCCCCAGGACCCTCAGACACCCCTGAGACCCCCCAGGACCCCCAAATATCCCTGAGACCCCCCGGGACTCTCAGAGACCCCCCTGGGACCCCCAAATACCCCCTGGGACCCCCAGACATCCCCCAAATTGCGGGGGGGGGGAAGATCCCGATCCGCTGGACGGCCCCCGAGGCCCTGAGCCCCCCATGGGGATTTTTGGGGTCCCTGTGGGATGTGTGGGGGTTTTGGGGCCCTCTGGTGGGTTTTGGGGTGCCCCTGACCCCCCCGTGCCCCCCGTTTTTAGGGTGGGAAGATCCCGATCCGCTGGACGGCCCCCGAGGCCATCGCCTTCCGCACCTTCACCTCGGCCAGCGACGCCTGGAGCTACGGGATCGTCATGTGGGAGGTGCTGAGCTTCGGGGAGAGGCCCTACTGGGACATGTCCAACCAGGACGTGAGTCACCCCCAAAATCCGGGACCCCAAAAACCCCCCTGAGCCCCCCCAGAACCGCCTGGAAACCCCAGAATCCCACAAACCCCCAAAATCCCCTAATTCATGTGGGAGGTTCTGTCCTTCGGGGAGAGGCCCTACTGGGACATGTCCAACCAGGACGTGAGTCACCCCCAAAATCCGGGACCCCAAAAACCCCCCCTGAGCCCCCCTGGAACCCCCAGAACCCCACAAAGCCCCAAAACCCCACAAAACCCAAAAGTCCCCAAAACCCCAAAAATCCCCCAAACCACGGGGAGGTTCTGTCCTTTCGGGAGAGGCCCTACTGGGACATGTCCAACCAGGACGTGAGTCACCCCAAAATCAGGGACCCCAGAAACCCCCCTGAGCCCCTCGGAACCCCCTAAAACCCCACAAACCCCCAAAACCCCACAAAACCCAAAAGTCCCCTAATTCATGTGGGAGGTGCTGAGCTTCGGGGAGAGGCCCTACTGGGACATGTCCAACCAGGACGTGAGTCACCCCAAAATCAGAGACCCCAAAAACCCTCCTGAGCCCCCCCAGAACCGCCTGGAACCCCCAAAACCCCCCAGAATTACCTGTGGCCCTCACCTGGCCCTCACCTGGCCCAGGTGATCGATGTCCTCTCACCTGTCCCACCTGTCCCAGGTGATGGGTGTCCTCACCTGTCCCACCTCTCCCACTTGTCCCTCCCTTGTCCCAGGTGATCAATGTCCCTATACCTGTTCCTCCCCTGTCTCACCTGTCCCTCACCTGTCCCAGGTGATCAATGCCATCGAGCAGGACTCCCTGTGTCCCTCTCTCACCTCCCCTGTCTCACCTGTCCCTTTACCTGTCCCAGGTGATCAACGCCATCGAGCAGGACTCCCTGTGTCCCTCACCTGTCCCTCACCTGTCCCTTACCTGTCCCAGGTGATCAATGCCATCGAGCAGGA
>NW_020924296.1:0-820 GCF_003984885.1 Neopelma chrysocephalum | reverse complement strand
TCACCTGTCCCTTACCTGTCCCAGGTGATCAATGCCATCGAGCAGGATTACCGTCTGCCCCCCCCGGCGCGGTGCCCCCCCGCCCTGCACCGCCTGATGTTGGAGTGTTGGCAGCGCGAGCGCCGCGCCCGCCCCACCTTCCCCCGCATCGTCCACGCCCTCGACCGCCTCATGAGGCACCCCCAGAGCCTCAGGGTCACCCCCACGGACCCACACAGGTGAGGGGGGACACGGAACACACCTGGATTAGTTTTTGGGGGGGCTTTCAGAACACCTGGATAAGTTTTGGGGGGTCCCAGCACACCTGGATCAGTTTTAGGGGGTTTTCAGAACACCTGGATTAGTTTTGGGGGGGTTTAGAACACCTGGATTAATTTTGAGGGGTCCCAGCACACCTGGATTAGTTTTTGGGGGGTCCCAGCACACCTGGATTAATTTTAGGGGGGTCCCAGCACATCTGGATCAGTTTGGGGGGTTTAGAACACCTGGATCAGTTTTTGGGGGGTTTTCAGAACACCTGGATTAGATTTGGGGGGTCCCAGCACACCTGGATTAATTTTAGGGGTTTCAAAACACCTGGATCAATTTTGGGGGGTTCCAGGGTGTGCGGGGACCCGTCGATGACCCCCCCGTGACCCCCCCGTGACCCCCCCATGACCCCCCCAGGGACGTTCTGAGCGCGGAGGCGTCGCCGGCCGAGCACCGGCAGCGGATCCTGGAGGGCGCCCGGAGCCTGCAGAGCCCCCCCAAAGGAGACCCCCGGTGCTGAGACCCCCCCCCCAGCCCAGCCAGGCCCAGCCTGGGGCAAGATGGCGCCGCC
>NW_020924295.1:0-6946 GCF_003984885.1 Neopelma chrysocephalum | reverse complement strand
GACCAACAGTCGAGTAGACTTCAACTTCATTTTTGGTTCCAATTTTCGTTCTGTTCAGTGTGTGTGTATATATATGTATACACAAGAAGATAATCCTTTATTCATCTTTTGAGCAGAACACTTTTCATTCGTGCAGCAAAAGTCCTGTCTCTGAATGTTCATTAGCAGCCCCTGATGTGCTGCCTGGAGCACAATATCCTAATAATTGGAGTTTAAGAAAAAACAAAAGCCGGTTATAAAAGTTACAGTGTTTCATTTTTGTGCATGTTCTGATTCTAAATTATTTAAGCATTTGACTAGCTCATAGACATAGAAACTTGTGTCTCCCGTGCATTTTTCCACCCCAAAGTGCTCTATGGTTTCCTTTGTCTCACACACTATGTCAGAGTATTCAAATGCACTGTGTAGTACCAGTAGCCTGTGGCACATTACAAGAAAAATTGAGATAGTTTCTCAGTTAAATGCATTTTATTTTGACCCATTTCCTTCCACTTGAGTCAAACATTTGGTCTCTTCATAGTCAATATTCTGTTTTATGGAAAGGTTTTAAAATTTTACTGAAGGAGGTGAGTAAGAGGTGAAGTGCCCAGGACAACCTAAATTTATATTATTCCTTTTTGCCATTATTATTAAAAATAGGAAAGAAGAAGAAGTGTTGGGGAAAATACAGGGAATGCTGATGCAATTATATGTGCAAAGCTACGTGCTTGCTTTTACTCTTGACATTTAGACCTCTGCTTCACATTCTCTTCTCTTCTACAGACTGGGACAGTTCATTTCAGTTGCATTTTCCAACTACTGACATCCATGTTCATTCCTACATTCACTTCATATGCTTCCAAATCCTTAGGACAACATTCAGTTTAGACAAACCAAGAAAACTCTGGAGTGATTCCACTGCCCTAAATGTAATTACTCAGTGCTGAATTAAAGGCACAGGTGCATAACTTAAGACCCATGTGTTTGGAGTAACAAGAAGAGATCAAAATCTCAGCTTTTATCATTAAATTCAATGTTTCTAGACCTTAATCTAAGACACATTTGTAGAGAGAGGTGATAGCTTCTTTTTAGATGCATTATTAAATCTTGAAGAAAATAAGTCAGTTCTGGGCCTGTAGAACCCTGTTGGGGTCTTCCACTGGGTGAAACGGCCGTGAAGGTGGCAGTCAGATTTTTCAGGTGGTGATTAAGTGCCGTGGACGTCTCACCCGAGTCATCTTGCATTTCCTCTGCTGCTTTAATTGCACAAAGAGCCATTGACCTCATTTTGTGACAGGACTGGACCAACAGTGTTTTCTTGGACTGCTCACGTTTCCTCCCAGCTCACCGTCTAATACTAACCTGTGACTAAATATTAAAAAAAAGTGAGCTGTGAATGATTTTAAGGTGAGACGAGATTGTCACTGTTAATGGCTGTTATGGGGGTACTTTTGAATTAGATGATCAATGGAGCGTAGAGGCGTGAGAAAGAAATCATATTAGGATGTGAAACCAGCTAGAGTATGGTACAATGTAACTTCATGGCACAAGCTAATTGTAAGGTCCATTGTGCTTTTTAGCAAGTCAGCTTGATATCCCCTATTATCAGAGCTGAGTTCCTTCTTGGTTTTGCTACATATTGCAAGATAGATACATCTACCCTTGAAACACAATGGGAGAGGTCATACATAGGGGTGAGAAAGATGCTGGTGAGAGGAAGATTGTGTGGGCAGGGGTCGCTCGCCCCTTGCCCTACAGCAGGGCATGCGCAGACTGTTGCTCTCAGGTGATGAACAGGCGGGGTTTGGCTGCCACTCAGGCATCACCTTATACTGTGTCCTGGCCCTACGTGGTGTAATGTAGAGCTGCTAAAATGGAGTGTCAGGACTGCTGGGGTGAGCGATGTTCATCCTTCACTCGAGACTGTTGCTCCGTGGGGACGCCCGCTAAGCATGGGCACCAACCAGCTGCTGCAGATCCTGGTAGCCCTGGCCTGTCTGTGTGGGTAAGCACAGTTTATTGATAGGAAGCAACTGAGAGAACAAACTTTTTAACCTTTTAATCCTTTTAGTGGTCCTTTAATTCCCCTTTATTATTGAATAAGTTGTTCATAGTATTTTCCCTTTAATTTCCCCTTTTACTAACCAATATTGTGTTATCCATAATATAGTGTTAAGATCCCTTTTTTGGCATCCCTTTTTACTAGTTAAGATTACACCGTATTGAATGCTGTTCGTAGTATTTGTTTTAAGACCACACGATAATGGAGTTATTTTGTATCTCTTTAGTTTTTGGTTCTTTTCACTAAGTTTATTGTTATTATTACTATTTTCACAGTAATAAAGATGTTTTGTGTGTTTGAATATCTGTGCAACTGTTTTATTCCGGGCATGTATCGTAACGAACTGTTACAGCTGGAGAGGAGAGAGGGATGGGGAGAAGCTGAAAGGCCCTGACAGAGCCACCTTCTGCAGGCCTTTGGCCATGGCTGCTGTCTGTGGCCCTGATGCCAGGAGGAGACAAGTGGCCCTTGCAGCCCTGGGGCCTCATGGCCTCCTTGTCCCTGCTCAGCAGCCTGGCAGGTGCCACCCCATGGTCCTGCCCTTGGCATTGCACATCCCACATCCCAGTGCCCCAGGAAGAGCCCTGAGGAATGAGGCAGGGACAGGATCTGCCTTCCCAGGGGCTGGGGGTCAGGGCTTGACCCAGTGGATTAAGGAAAGAAGTCAAGGTTTATCCAGCATCAGAGCCACCTTTCCCTTGCTTGTCCATCCTTGTCATCACTGTCTGCAGATTTCTGCTCTAACTGGAACCTGGGGACACGTTCTCAGTTGTGTCCCTCAGTGAGACTCATTAGCACTACAAGAAACTTCAGTATTTCAATCTCACTTTGACTTCTTGAAAAGTTGTTTGAACTTCCTCTCAGGGACTGAGTCTCATGTAAACAATGCCAAACCCCCTTGGGGATCATAAAATGCCTGGGGCTGTTGATTTGCTGCTGAGCTGGGCCGGGCTCCTGGCACACAGGGAGCTCCTGGCAACCAAGAAGAGCTTCAAAGAGACAGCTCTGCTGGTGAACAGCTCCTCTGCACAGCCCAGCAGGGCTGAGGGCACTGCCAGGGCAGCTCAGGGACACCAGCAGGGCACACACAGAGCTTCCAGGGGCTCAGCACTGGCAGGAGGGCTGAGAACTCCCTGCAAGGAGGAATCTTGGCAGGGCTGCACACGGTGAGTCTGTGGCTGCAGGGCAGTGCAGGGGCAGCTCCTGGAGGCATCTCCTAAAGCTGGCCCAGCCCCAGCTGTTGGGATGGGTGAGCAGGGGGCTGTTTTGGGGCAGTTTGGCAGAGTTGTGAAGCCGGGGGTGCAGCCAGGGGTGCCCAGGGCTGTGGGGCAGAGCAGGGTCCTGCAGCCCAGGGCGCTGTGCTGGGCAGGGACTCTGCTGCCTGCCAGGGGCAGCTCTCAGCCGGCCCGGGGAGCTGCTCCCAGGGCTGGGGCACAAGGGCTGTGGCCAAGGAGCAACCCCTGGTAGGGCAGGGAAGGGCCCTTCACCTGTTTAGAGTAGGCTGAAGGTTGTGAGGGCTGCTCACAGCTCCAGGTCATTACAGAACATTTCTCAGGGGAGTTTTAGAAAGCACAGCAAGTCATGGGATACCTGAAAGTGAAGGATTCTGTTCTTTCCATCTTCAAATATTGATTTTCTGGGTGGGAAATTGGCCCTAAAAATTAATCTCACAGTTTAGGAGGAGGCACTGAAACTCCAAATCTATTCCTCTTAGAGGAGAAGAGATCAGGCAGTATCAGAAATCACCACACCTGTGCCTTACATGGAGCTCTGGATCCCTTTTCCAGCCTCCTCAGGGTTGCTGTGATGTTGCCATCAGAGCCTGCACAGCCAGAGATTCCCCTGGGCAGTGCTGCATTGCTGGGCTGGAACAGAGAAGATTTAACAAAGCTGCCCTTTTAAACAGTGCTGCCCTGCACTCATCAGACTGTAGGTATTTGAGTTTATTAAAAATTAATTTGCATGTGAAGTTATGTTCAGGCAGCACGAGGGAAAGCACAGGGCACATGGGAACAGACGGAGGGACACTGCAGCTCTCCTGGCTCTGCACTGAGCTACAGAGAGCTGAGCTGTTTGTCCTCTCTTGTTTAAAGACTCGTTACATTTTCCATCATAAAAATGAGGATTTCTACTCCTAACAAGAACAGGTACCAGATGCAACCACAGAAAAAATAAACACAGACAATGTTATTTTAAGGACATACTAAGCCTTTCCACATCTTGAGAGTGGAGACTGAACTTTTCCATTCAAGGTGGATGATGCCTGACATCCCTTGGGAGTGTTTGATGCTGTGGCAGAGCAGCTCCATGTCCCCACTGGAGAAGGGGAAAACTGAACCCTTGGTAGCACATGGGCAGAGCTCCTGCTCCTCACAGCACCCTCAGCCACCACAAAAAAGGAGAAGGAAACGTGTTTCAGTTTGGGGGATTTATATGAGAAATAAAGGAAATAAAGTGTCTTTGCTTAGAGGAATCTGTCTTAACTTCTCCCTGTCCTTCCCTGTTTCTGAACAGTGTCCCTGTGCTGGGAAGCAGCCAATGTCCAACAGCAGCTCCATCACCCAGTTCCTCCTCCTGGCATTTGCAGACAGGCGGGAGCTGCAGCTCCTGCACTTCTGGCTCTTCCTGGGCATCTCTCTGGCTGCCCTCCTGGCCAACGGCCTCATCCTCAGCGCCGTAGCCTGCGACCACCACCTGCACACCCCCATGGGCTTCTTCCTGCTCAACCTCTCCCTCACAGACCTGGGCTGCATCTGCACCACTGTCCCCAAAGCCATGCACAATTTCCTCTGGGGCACCACAACCATCTCCTACCATGGATGTGCTGCACAGCTCTTTGTCCTTGCCTTTTTCATTTCAGCAGAGTGTTTCCTCCTCACCATCATGTGCTACGACCGCTACGTTGCCATCTGCAAACCCCTGCACTACGGGACCCTCCTGGGCAGCAGAGCTTGTGCCCACATGGCAGCAGCTGCCTGGGCCACTGGCTTTCTCAATGCTCTGCTGCTCACAGCCAATACATTTTCCCTGCCCCTGGGCCAGGGCAATGCCCTGGGCCAGTTCTTCTGTGAAATCCCACACATCCTCAAGCTCTCCTGCTCACACTCAGGCTACCTCAGGGGAATTGGACTTATGTTTTTTACTATCTCTTTAGGACTTGGTTGTTTTGTTTTCATTGTGTTCTCCTATGTGCAGATCTTCAGGGCTGTGCTGAGGATCCCCTCTGAGCAGGGACGGCACAAAGCCTTTTCCACCTGCCTCCCTCACCTGGCCGTGGTCTCCCTGTTTGTCAGCACTGCAGCATTTTCCAACCTGAAGCCCCCCTCCATCTCCTCCCCATCCCTGGACCTGGTGGTGTCAGTTCTGTACGTGGTGGTGCCTCCAGCACTGAACCCCCTCATCTACAGCCTCAGGAACCAAGAGCTCAGGGATGCCATAAGGAAAACAGCGACTGGATGTTTTTTTCAGAAGCAATGAACTGCCTCTTTTCTTCTGCAGAACACTCATTGTGTAACACATTTTGGGCCCAGTTTGTCTTCTAAAGCTTTTGATAGTGGTGGGGCTGGGGAGCTTCCCTGTTTTTTCCTTTTGTTAACACTGAAATTTTGTTCTTCATCCCATATAATTCACTTTCTACCTCTTTTTTTTTCACCTACAAAATATAGAAATCAGAAATCATGCTTTGTGTTCATTTAAACAAAATAAAAGTTTGTGCAGCAAGGTTTTTGTCAAACATCCTCCCTGTGACAGTTTGTACATGAGGAGTCACAATCTCTGAGTGTAAGAAAGGACTTGCATTTTTTTTCCCAAATCCTTCCTCTAAGACCTCCCCTGAAGCTGGAGGGCATTTCCATGTTTGCAGATGTGTAGGGGAAAAGAGTCCCAGCACTGCCAGGGAGCACCAGAACTGGGTCTGTTCAGAGCTGCTCTCTTTGCACTCCCACCCTCTCCTTTCCTGTCCATGCCCAAGGCCTGAGTGCTCTGGCAGCTCAGTCACTGTCCTGCTGTGGGTCAGGCCTGTGAGCACAGGCAGGGACAGGCCCTGGGCACTGCTGGGACAGGGCTGGGCCCCACAACAGCAGTTCCAGCAGCAAAGGGGTTCCCCTCCAGGCACTTCCTGAAGGCTGAGGTCTTTTCCCAACACTGGTATCGAGAAGAAGTCCAAGGAATAGACTCTCAAAAGTCTCGTTGCTTTACTTGTTTCTCCATGCAGACAGTGCAGGGAGGTCAGGGACCCACAGGGACTGCAGGGACTGAGGGCTGGTTCAGATGTTGTGTGTTGGTGGCCGATGGCCAATGGAGATGACAAATGGTCTCCAAGTCACCTGCCTGAGGCTCTGCAGCTTGTGAGGGCTCTGATGGCAGGTGAGGACTTGTCTGTAGGAACTCAGGAAGTGCAGGAGAGCACAGAGGATCTGCAGGGACAGCCTGTCCCATCCAGTCAGCAGTGAATGGAGCCCTGGAGCAGAATCCTGCCCAGGGTGGAGGCACCCAGAGATCAAGTACTAAATCTTGCTGTGAAGTGGCAAACAGAGCTCTGCAAGCCCAGGGGACACAGCAGGTACAGGGAAAACTCTTGCAAGTGACTTCTCTTGTCCTCAGTGAACTTCCCCAGGTCGACCAAGAGCAGCCCCCAAAGCCATGTCCCAGCTCTGGAACAAGGCAGGGCCCCTCTGAGCCCCCTCCATGGCCACACAGGAGCATCTGTGGGAGGTGGTCAGTGGCAGGGAGCACCATCAGCTGGCTCTGCCTCCCAGCTGGAGCAGCACAGCCAAAGGTCTGAGATGTCTCAGTGTTTCTTTGGTTCTATGAGGCCCTGCAGTGTCACAGTGGCCCCTTGAGTCCATGAGGTTCCTCAGGGTCAGAATGGTCCCTTGGTTCCACAAGGTTCCAAAATGTCTCAAG
>NW_020924294.1:4147-5850 GCF_003984885.1 Neopelma chrysocephalum | reverse complement strand
TTCGTGCACTGGTACGTGGGGGAGGGCATGGAGGAGGGGGAGTTCTCGGAGGCCCGGGAGGATATGGCTGCCCTGGAGAAGGATTACGAGGAGGTGGGGGCCGACAGCCTGGAGGGCGATGATGAGGGGGCGGAATACTAGTGCCTTGTCTCTCGTGTTTCACTGTGGTGCTGTTCATTAAAATGGCTGTTTCCACTCCTGCCTCGTTCTTTGTGCTGGGACAATCTGCCCTGTGGTGACCTGGGGGGGACGTCCCAGGGGAGGGGGGGCCCCAGCTGGGCTGGGCTGGCTGCCTGGCCGTGCTGCCAGCTGGCACAGGGGCTGTGCTGGGGGATGCTGGGGAGTTGTGTGTGGCTGGGTCCTGTGCTGCGAGCTGGCAGTGCCCTGCTGGGCTGTTTGCCACTCAGTCTTGATGTCCCTCTCCCCATTCTGCTGCCCCTGGGGGACGCCAAGCGGGGGGGGGACGCCCCTGGTAGCCCCCTAAGCGTGGGTAGGGCCCAGCCCTGGTGCAGACAGGCCGGGCTGGACGTGGTGCCGTCCTGCTCCTGGCACGGAGCCAGTCTCGGTGCGGTGCTCTGCAGAGCTGGGAGGGGGGTCCTGGGCGGGAGGGACCCCCCCCCTACAGCCCCTGGACAGGGCATTGACTCCTTCCCGTAAGTGCCGCCCTCGCTGCCCGGAAAGGGGGGGTCGGGGGAGGCCGAGCCCAGCGCTGCCCGCACATGGCGGCTCCCGCAGAGCCGAGTCACGGCTGCCCCGGCACCGCGGGGAGGGCCCGGGCCCCCCCTCCGGGCGTGCGGAGCATCCCGGGCAGGCCGGGACCCAGCTGAGATGGGGGCTCTACCTGGGCTCTGCAGCCCCCCCGCCCTCCCTGCTTTCCAAATGGGGGGTCTCCTCCTGCTCCTCTGCTCCTGCTCCTCTGCCCCAGTCGGGGGTCCGTGTCTCCCGAACACCCCCGGCCCCTCTTCCCCCCCCGCACCTGATGCTGCACCCTCGAGACGGGACCCACCAACCCCCCTCTCCCCGCACTCCCAGGGGGTCTCCGGGCCCCTCCGAAGGGGAATTCCTGCAGCCCCCCGTCCCGCAGCCGCTCTCCCCGCCCCCGGGAGGGGACATCCGCAACCTCCGGTCCTCCCCCCGACAGGGAGACCCCTCCCCTCTCCTCCGTACCCCCGGGTGCCCCCAGCGGGGCGGAGCCGCTGTCCTCTATAAACAGCCGGTACCGGCGGCCGCCGCCCTCCCGGTTGGTGCCATGAGCCGCCGCGATCGCGACCCCCGGGCGCCGCCGCCCCTCCCCGTGGCCCCGGGGCGGCTGGCGGCGGCGGCGGCGGCGCGGGGCGCGGAGCGGGAGGAACTGGCGGCGCTGAACGATCGTTTCGCCGCTTTCCTGGAGCGGGTGCGGGCGCTGGAGCGGCAGAACGGGACCCTCCGCGCCGCCCTGGGCCGCGCCGCCGCCGCCACCGGGCCCCGCACCGGGCTGGTGCAGGGGGAGCTGCGGGGGCTGCGGGAGCGGCTGGAGCGCCTCGGCCGCGACCGGGACCGGCTCCAGGCCGAGCGGGACGGGCTCGCCACCGACCTGGCGGCCCTGCGGCAGCGGTGGGCGGGCGGCGGGGCCGGGGGAGGCAGCGGGATGGGGACCGGGGATGCGCCGGGATGAGGGATGCGCCGGGATGCGGACCGGGGATGAGTCGGGATGAGGGATGTAG
>NW_020924294.1:774-4137 GCF_003984885.1 Neopelma chrysocephalum | reverse complement strand
GATGAGGGATGCATGGGATGGGGACTGGGGAATGTGCCAGAGAGGGATCGGGGGATGAGCTGGGATGAGGGATGTGATGAGGTGAGGGATGTCATGGAATGAGGGATGTGATGGGATGAGAGCTGCACCAGGGTGGGGATTGGGGAATGCACCGGGATGAGGGATGTGCTGGGACCAGAGGATGCACCGGGATGGGGATGGATGAGCCCCGGGGATGCCAGGGTGGGGACTGGGGGGTGCCCCCGGTGTACTGGGAAGTGGACTGGGGATGCATTCAGCTGATGCTGGGGAAGGCACCAGGGATGCACAGGGAAGGCACCAGGGAACACTGGGAGGTACTGGGAGCTCTGGGCTCTGCGGAAGGACGGGGCACTGGGAGGGGCAGGGTGGGGTCACTGCGAGTGGACCTGGATGAGCACTGGGGGACAATCCATCCCCGTGGGCCTCCAGTGTGTGTGGGAGGGCTACAACAGGAGGCATGAGAGGGGGGTCTGAACCCTGTCTCCCACCTCCCTCTCACCCCTGCTGTCCCCAGGCTGGAAGATGAGACACAGAAGCGCGAGGATGCAGAGAAGACCCTGGTGCTGTTCCGCAAGGTGAGGGGGCTGGGGGGGGCCTGTCCCCCCCTGCAATGCCAATCTCCATTGGGAAGGGGGGAAGATCCAGAGGGTCCCCATCCCCTCCATGCCACCCTGCAGCTCATCCCAGCCTCTCCCCCAGGACTTGGACCACGCCACGCTGTCCCGCCTGGAGCTGGAGCGCAAGGTCGAGCTGCTCATGGACGAGATCGGCTTCCTCAAGAAGCTGCACGAGGAGGTGGGGCCCGGGCCGGGCTGGGGTGGGGGAAGCAGGCCGGGTCCTCGTGCCACAGCGTGACGGCCACGTGCCCACGGCAGGAGCTGCGGGACCTGGAGGTGAGCGCCCCGAGCCCGGCGGGGCCGGCGGAGGTGGAGGTTTGCAAACCCGAGCTGACGGCGGCGCTGCGAGAGATCCGCACCCAGTACGAGAGCATCGCCGTCAAGAACCTGCAGGAGGCCGAGGAGTGGTACAAGTCCAAGGTACCCGGGGCTGGGGGGGCTCGGGAGGGGCCGGGGAATGGGGGAGTTGAGGACCCTCAGAGGCCTCAGAGCCCTGACTCTCCCGGCCCTCGCAGTTCGCCGACCTCTCGGACGCGGCCAACCGCAACCACGAGGCCCTGCGCCTGGCCAAGCAGGAGATGAACGAGTCCCGGCGGCACATCCAGAGCCTGACCTGCGAGGTGGACGGGCTGAAGGGCATGGTGAGAGCCGGGGGGGCATCGGGGGGGTGCCCCCACCCCAGCCCTATGCAACCCCTTCTCTATCCCCCCCCCTCAGAACGAGGCGCTGCAGCGGCAGATGCGGGAGATGGAGGACGAGTTCGGGGAGGAGATCGGGAACTACCAGGACGCAGTGGGGCGGCTGGAGCAGGAGATCCAGCAGATGAAGGAGGAGATGGCGCGGCACCTGCGCGAGTACCAGGACCTGCTCAACGTCAAGATGGCCCTGGACATCGAGATCGCCACGTACCGCAAGCTGCTGGAGGGCGAGGAGAGCCGGTGAGGGGGGCCCTGGCTTGTTGTGGGATTTTCTGGGGAGGAGGCGGCTCCAGGCCCCGTTCCCACAGGAAAACAAGAGGTTCCCGTGGGAGCTTCTCGCTGCCGAGATAAAGGCAAGGCCAGGGGCTGGTGTGATGGTGGGGGAGCTGCCTCCGGCTCCGCTCCCGGTGCCAGCCTGGCAGCCCGTGGGCACAGCCCCCAGCTGAGCCGGGATGAAGGTCATGGACTCGAGTGCGTGGAATGGTTGGGGTCACTGGCAATGCCCCCTCACCCCCTGTCTCCCCCCAGGATCACCGTGCCCATGCACCCAACCACCTCCTTCAGCATGAGAAGCTCAGGTGAGGGGCGACCTGGGGGTCCCTCACTAGGTCTGGGGTCTCTCCTTGGGGGCAGAGACCCTACAGGGATGCGGGTGGGTCCCTGTGCCCCTGCTCAGGGTGCCCGGGGAGGGGGCAGAGGGGTCTGATGGCCCCTCTGTGCCCAGTGCTGGAGCCCCAGCCTGCGGAGATCCCGGCACGGAGGACGGTGCTCATCAAAACCATCGAGACCCGGGACGGGCAGGTGAGGCCTGGGGGGGGGGGGGGTCCCGACCTTGGGGGTCCCGACCCTGACGCGGGGCTGACCCCCAAATTCTCCTCCCGCAGCAGGTGGTGACAGAGTCGCACAAGGAGCGAGCGGGGAAGTGACGGAGGGGACCCGCCCCGGGGGCGGCTCTGCCGGACCCCCCCCGTGTCCTGAACAGAGCGGGGGGGGGCTGCGAGCCCCCCACCCCTAATTCCTGCTACCGGCACCGTGGTGTGTCCCTGTGCCTTGTGTCCCCCCCGTGCCTTGTCCCCCCCTCTATTTATCGCTATTTATCGCCTATTTATTTATTATCATTATTATTCTCCCAACCACCCCCCGGTTGTGTTTCATAGCGATCGCCCCCCGCGCTGCCCGGGGGGGGGGTCCCGGCTCCCCTCCCGCCACCGGAGCCGCCACCGGCTGCCCCCGGGGTTGGCGGGTCCGGTGTCACCGAGCTCTGTCCCCTCCGGTGTCACCCCGCGCTGTCCCCTCCGGTGACACCGCCCCGGGACCGCCAGGGGGCGCCCTCCGCCGCTTTAATTGCGCGTTTTAATTAATTACCGGTTTAATCACGGCGTGACGAGGCTTTTGGGCGTGCGGGGAAACGCCCCCGATTTCCATAATCGCGTTATTTTTAAGCATTTTCCTTTTTGGAATTGTTTTAACTGCGTTATTTGTAACGCGAAATTTGCTTATTAATTTCGCTGTCTTGAGCAAATTCTGCATTATTTTAAGCGTTTTTCCATCATTAATTGGATCATTTCAAGGAAATTACGCAAAACTGCATCTTAAGCAATTTTTGCGTCATTAATTACCTCATTTTAACCAAATCGTGCAAAGTTCTGTTCTTCAAACAAATTTTGCACGCCTAATTGCATTGTTTTAACCAAATTTTGCATGAATGCACTACTTTAAGCAATTCCTGCATCATAAATTCCGTTTTTTTAAGAAAATGGCATTATTTTAAGTATTTTTCACATTATTGTCACTTTAAGCAAATTATACTAAATCGCCATTTTTTGCATCATTAATTGCATTATTTTAAGCGGATTTTTCATCATTAATTATTCTGTCTCCAGCTAATTTTGCGTAATTTAATTATTTTATCCAGCTGGAGCCCCTCGCAGGGGTGACAAAGGACACGCTCACAGTCCCCTGAGAAAGGGTTTAATTGGGGGGGCACTGCTGGTGCTCTCACAGAGGGGAGTTTGGGGGGACCCCCC
>NW_020924294.1:0-764 GCF_003984885.1 Neopelma chrysocephalum | reverse complement strand
GTGCCCGGTGGTGGCAGCGGTGGCAGCAGAGCCGTGCTGTGCCCGTTGGCTGCCCTGCTGTGCCCGCTGGCTGCCGGGGCCCCCTAGGCCCCCCCATCGCTGCAGGGCCTGCACGGGGAGGGGGACACGGGCTGTGACCCCACGTGGAGGGTGCTGGACCCCCCCCTTCCACCCCTCCAGACCTGCAGGGGACAGCGGCAGGAGCGAGAGACCCCCAAATTCTGTCTCCGGTGTCACCCCCCCAAGGTGGGCACACGGGGACCCCCCCCAAAGTCCTCGTAAGGCCCATGGGGACCCCTCCCAGCTCCCCCACAGGGGACCCCCAGGGACCCCTCTAAGCACACAGGGACCCTCCCAAGGTTCCCACAAGACACGTGGGGACTCCCAAAGACCCCAAAGGCACATGAGGACCCCCAAGGACCCCAAAAGGCACATGAGAACCCCCCATAGGGCACATGAGGCCCCCCCCCCCCAAGCCCACGGCCCCCCCCTCGTTGTACAGGGGGGGTCGTGTCTGCCCTGCAGGACCCGCCCCCCAGCGCCGTGCACAGCGAGGGGGGGCCCCCAGTGCCCCCCTGGCCCCGGTGCCGGGTGATGTAACCACAGCCGCCCCATTGCATCACCCGCATCACCCGCGGGCACCGGACAGGGGCCAAGGCCGGTGGCGGTGACTGTCCGGCCCCGGGGACTTTGGGATGGACACAAAGTCCGCCAGGAGGGTGATGGGGGGGTGGACGGGACCGTCCGGGGGACGCGACACCGGG
>NW_020924293.1:0-1236 GCF_003984885.1 Neopelma chrysocephalum | reverse complement strand
TCAGAGAAAATAAAAACAATCTCTCTGACAATGAAAATGAAAACAACGGAGATGAGGAGGACTCATTTATACTCGCAGCAGAATCTATCTTAGACTTCCAGAAAGACCAATCGCCAGGAGAAATACCAGTGGTGAGGTTACCGGACAAAAATCCATCTTGTCCTTGTTTGTAAAACCAAAATAACGGGAGTACAGAGACTCACAGACCACCTTCTTCGATCACATGGAAAAAGAAAGATCATTTTCCAATGTATAAAATGTGGTCTGCAGAGTGAGAATTATCGTTCTACTGTTTGTCACTATCCACTGTGCAAGGGTGCTGATGAAGTGGCCCCTTTCTCTCTCTCTGCAAAAGCTTTACAACAAATGTTCCATTTAGAACAAGAACCAGCAAAGCAAATCATTCAATCCTGTCCTGACTGTCAGCAGATTTTGCCTGCACCTTCTATTGGCACTAACCCTCACGGTCTCTCTTCCCTAGAAACATGGTAAACAAATGTTACCCACATACCAAAATTCGGCAAATACAAATTTGTTCACATCTCTAGAGACATTTTTTCAGCTTGCATTTATGCCTCCGTGCATGTTGGAGAAAAAGTGAAAGATGTTTGTCGTCATTTCATTTTGGCATTTTCCGCCTTCAGAATCCCAAAAACTATCAAATCAGATAATGGTCTGGGTTATATATCACAGCACAGAGGACAAATCCCCCCGGCAGAACCTGGTGGGAGAGGCCGTTTTGAAGGGCTCCACGGCGCAGGAAGGCAGCAGGGAGGAAAAGCCCCGGAGATCCCCCCAGAGGAGGGGCTCCAAAGCCAGCCCAGGGTGCTCCCGAGAGGAAAGATCCAGCCTGTGCCGGGAAGGAAGCTGGAGCTTGAGCCGGAGCTCCAAGCTGGTGGTCCCTGAGCTGCCTCCCAGCAGGGAGAAGCCCTTCAGGTGCTTGGAATGTGGGAAGAGTTTCAGCCGAAGCTCCCACCTCCTCACCCACCAGCACATCCACACTGGGGAACGGCTTTACACGTGTAGGGAATGTGGGAAGAGCTTCAGGAACAGCTCCAACCTGTTCCAACACCAGCACATCCACACTGGAGAACTGCCCTACATGTGTGGGGAGTGTCAGAAGAGCTTCAGTGACAATTCCAGCCTCTGCACCCACCAGCGCATGCACACCAGGTAACGGCCCTGCAAGTGCTTGGAATGTGGGAAGAGGTTTAGGAACAGCTCACATCTCCTCAG